>NC_048220.1:143301312-143313313 GCF_002007445.2 Ailuropoda melanoleuca | reverse complement strand
GACAGATATGACCTAGTGGGTGTGACGTAGTTCGGGAATATAGGTGAGGTTTGGTGGGGGAAGGTCCAGAGCCAACGGCCAAAAAGAACTCTTGAGGCATCTTTGGTGCAAAAAGGTGATTTTATTAAAGCACGGGGGCAGGACCCTTGGGCAGAAAGAGCTGCCCTGGGTTTGCGAGGAGCGATTGATTATATACTATGGGGTTGGGGGAGGTAAGGAAAAGGGAGGTTTTCAAAAGAACTTCCATATGCTTAAGAGGACTGAGAAGATAGCAGAAGCCTTGCCATTGTCAAGTTAAGGTTGTTTTCCCCTCTACCAAGACATTAGCATTGAGATAGTTGAGAGCCTTCCTGGAAGAATGTCACACACGTCCCTGGGGGTGGGGGGTGGGGGCGGTTGCAGGGTGTCGAAGCTTGTGCTTTGTCCTCAGCCCGCCTTCTGCTCCCTCCCCAGGTGAGGCTAACCCCTGGGAGAAGCTGTCAGCAGGGAGCATACAGGAGCCTGAAGTTATGGCTCAAATACGCAAATGATCACCGGGGACCAGGAAGACCTCATGGGCACTCATGGCCTTCCGGAGTCACTGTCCTTCCAAAAGCAAGAAAGACCATGAGACCGTCAGCACAGAAGGGCTCTGTGCATTATGGAAAAAGTAGATTGAATGGACAAGAGCGACCTTCTGACTCCATGGAGTTGGGAATTTTGATGCAGCTTCTCCCAACATCAGATAGGCTATTTCTTTGAGCCTGAATTTGGGGGGAGTTGTCTGCTTGGTTAAATGAATTTATCACATGGGGGTCAGGTGATTTTCGTTTTCTTTATAATTTTTCTGAGTTTTTCAATATCTTTTACAATATACATATATTCACTTTATAATTAGGGAAAACAATAGCAAAATGAATCAATACCAAGTTTTTATGATAACCTATGTCCATCTTCTGTCTGGAGGTTTTCTGGAATGGTCTAGAGGCCAGAGAGGCCAGCCAGCCTGCTTCTGGAGGAAGATTGCTTTTCAGCAAGATTGAGGTCAAAGAAACAGTAACCCTGTCAGCACCAAGACTCTCACCTGCCAAAGCCTGCTTTCTCAGCCCTGGGGACAGCACCCCTGCCCTCCTCCTGCTGCATCCCCACCATCCTCCTGCTGCATCTCCACCTGCACTCCACCTCCTGCACCCTTGCCCTCCTCCTGCTGCACCCCTGCCCTCCTCCTGCAGCACCCCTGCCCTCCTCCTGCTGCACCCCTGCCTCCTCCTGCAGCATCCCTGCTCTCCTCCTGCAACATCACTGTCTTCCTCCTCCTGCAGCATCCTTGCCCGCCTCCTGCTGCATCCCTGCCCTCCTCCTGCTGCATCCCCACCCTCCTCCTGCTGCATCTCCACCTGCCCTCCACCTCCTGCACCCTTGCCCCCCTCCTGCTGCACCCCTGCCCTCCTCCTGCAGCACCCCTGCCCTCCTCCTGCTGCACCCCTGCCTCCTCCTGCAGCATCCCTGCTCTCCTCCTGCAACATCACTGTCTTCCTCCTCCTGCAGCATCCTTGCCCGCCTCCTGCTGCATCCCTGCCCTCCTCCTGCAGCATCCCTGCCCTCCTCCTGCTGCATCCCTGCCCTCCTCCTGCTGCACCCCTGCCCTCCTCCTGCAGTAAGGCTGGACAAACACCTGCCCCCAGAGGTGTTCTGTCTCCTGGTGAATTTTTCTATCAATGAGACCGNTGCCCTCCTCCTGCAGCACCCCTGCCCTCCTCCTGCTGCACCCCTGCCTCCTCCTGCAGCATCCCTGCTCTCTTCCTGCAACATCACTGTCTTCCTCCTCCTGCAGCATCCTTGCCCGCCTCCTGCTGCATCCCTGCCCTCGTCCTGCTGCATCCTTGCCCTCCTCCTGCAGTAAGGCTGGACAAACACCTGCCCCCAGAGGTGTTCTGTCTCTGGTGAATTTTTCATATCAATGAGACCACAGAAAATTTCTTCCTTGCTGTCTGCTCAGTCCACAGGGTCCTCGGAGGAAGTGTGAGCAGCAGGAGTAAGGCCTGGGCCCCAGCATTTGCCTTGCCTTTGAGAAGACAAGCTGCATTGAAGAGGGGGACTGCGCCTCATTTCCTTCTCGGCTGCAGCACACTGGCCTCTGCGTCAGCTCCGCGGCGGGGGCACACAGAGGTCAGTGTGCACATCAGGGTGCGCTCCAGACTGTGCCCCACAGGCGGGAACCCAGACCGGCCCGTGGGGTCACCTGCAGGGCTCTTAGCAGGGCTTCTGTGTCAGTCTGGAGCACAGGTCCAGCCTACCCCTGCGGCGTCCATTCCCCTGCCTGCGGGCAGCCAGGGTGGCCCTCCTCGGCTCACTGAGCCCCGAGCAATGCCTGCGGACAGAAAGAAAATTAGAAGGATGAGAAGCGTGTGGGGGGCGGGGCAGAAGAGTCTGCTTACTTACCTTGGAAAACAGCCAGAAACCCTCAGATGAGCACCATCTGGGCTCCGGGGAGGGAGCCGGGGGTGGACGGAGCCACGCGCAGACAGATCTGAAGGGCGTCCTCGTATTAATGTGCCAGGAAGCCAGCCGGAGACAGAGCCACCAGGCAGCTCACCAGGGGAGGCCCCTGGAATCACGAGCTCTAGGGCTGCTTAGCTATTCCAGGGGAGGAGGGGGCTTGTCACGTGTCCTCTCTCTCTCTGAGTTATCTCTCATTCCACTCAACATACGCAGGGTCTCTAGCAACCCTTCCACTCAGCTGTCCTCCGGGTTACCGACCTAACTCTTGCACCTGGGGAATTCTGCAGCAGATTTTGATGTCGAGCTGCAGGCCCGCCCGCGATGCCGAGCGTCCCAGCCAGGGGTGCTAGGACAGCCCGGGAAGCGCCTGTAGCAGAGACAGGTGGAAGGTGGCAGCTCCCCTGCTGAGTCACCTGCGGCTTTGCAAATGCCTCCGCGCCCAGTGGCCCGGCCTCACACTGCACTGGCATCAGCGGCTCAGCCCGCCCACTCGAATGTTCTTCCGTCCCGGCCAAACACCATCACGGGGGACCTCTGACCATGTGCTCTCCCCCCTGGGTCCTCGGGGACTTCTCTTCGTGAACCACCTGTACAGCAGACCAGGGTGGATCTGGACGCTGGCCGCCACGTGGCCAGGCTGGCATCCCCCTGCCCGGCAGGCGGCTGGGCCTCTGATGACCCCTCTCTGGTCAGTGGGAGGAATGGAATGGAATAAGAGACAATGAAAAACGAATTCTTTTCTTCCTCTTCCCAAATTCTTTTTTTTTTTTTAACATTTTGGTTATTTATTTGAGAGAGCGAGCAAGAGAGCACGAGCAGGGAGGAGAGTGGGGAGAGGCAGAGGGAAAGGGAGAGGGAGAAGCAGACTCCCCGCTGAGCAGGGATCCCGACGCGGGACTCGGTGCCAGGACCCCGGGACCATGACCTGAGCTGAAGGAAGACGCTTAACCGACTGAGCCACCCAAGCGCCCTCCTCTTTCCAAATTCTTTTATTTTTTTCAGCCTACTTTAAAGTTATTTGAGGTTTTTGTCATTTTTCCTATTTCTTGGGTAATATTGAGTTTATGTTTAAGGAGATACTGTACTATAGATTTTGGTTGGATTCTGATATTTAAATCAGGGTTTGGGGGTGCCTGGGTGGCTCAGTCATTAAGCATCTGCCTTCAGCTCAGGACATGATCCCAGAGTCCTGGGATTGAGCCCCATATCAGGCTCCTCTGCTGGGAGCCTGCTTCTTCCCCTCCCACTCCCCCTGCTTGTGTTCCGTCTCTCGCTGGCTGTCTCTCTCTCTGTCAAATAAATAAATAAAATCTTAAATAAATAAATTAATAATAAATCAGGGTTATTTTGTATGGTGGCAAGTAGTCAGCAGGTGACCATGGTTTTGGGTTGGTGGTGAGTATAGATCGAGGGTGCTAATGCTGGCCGGAAGCGGGCTGTGTGTGTTTTGTGTGTGTCATTGCGTGTGGACGTATCTCTGTGTGTGTGCATCTGCACACGTGATCCGTGACACCAGGCACTGCGTGCTCTGCCAGTCTTGCTGAGGGGACCAGGGCCTCTGCTCTGTTAGAGGGGACATACCACCTTCATCGTTGCCTTGCTGTCATCCCCCACGTGCCTGGCACATCTCTGGGCAAGTTCAGTGACGCATGAGGTCCTGGAAGCGTCCCTATTGCCCACCACCTTCTCCCCCTCTTAATCAGCATCCTTTCTTTCCACACAGCAGGACATGCCTTTCCAGGTCCATCAACCAAACCGTCTCTAAGTCTTTGCTACACACTTCCCGGCTGATGCGCCCGGCTTCCCATCCTGCATGCCTCACCCAAGGATGCCCCATCATACACTACCCACCCATGCACATCCCATCGTGCATGCCCCATCGTGCATGCCCTGTCATGCATGCTGCCTGTGTGGCCACACCCAGCGCCCTCAAGACCCTGCTTCGCTGCAAGATGCCAACTTGTTTCTAACACAAATTTGATTCAATCCAGCAAGGCCAATCTCTGAAGAAGCCCTGACACTCACTCTTTCTGACCGCCATGGACTTAACGGATCTGTATAGAGAGCCAGCTGGCTGTTCTTTTCCTTTTCCTTTTTGTTTCAGTGTGCAATCATCTGGTCTACTTCCCTCATGGTGTGGGTGAAACTGAGTCCTTCAGGTACCCCTCCCAGATCCCACCGCCAGGCAGAGGGTGGTGTCTGCACCTGCCCTTCCTTCTACGAATGCTCTGCTTGCTTTGTCTGTTGTTTTAGAGCAACCTCGGGGCCCCAAACAGGTGCCTGAGGAGGCTTGGATGTCTGGCAGTGGAAAATGGCAACATGATGGGCTCAGGCACGGGGTCCACAGACCCAACAGGCCCTCTTCCCAGTGACAGCTGCGAGAGTGACCCCAAGTCCATGAGGAGGGAACTGGTGAAAAGTTGGACCCATAAAATCTACTTTAGATGAGGCTTTCATGGTCCTTACATTTTGTGTATCCATTCATCCACTGACACCAAGGTTGTTTCCAACATTTTGGCTATTATGTGCCTCTAGGAACATCGGGGTACAAGATTTTGTTTGGACACTTGTGCTCAATTCTTTTGTGCATGTACCTGGGAGTGGAATTGCTACGCTACGTGAAAGAAACCAGACACAAAAAACCACATATCGTATCATTCCATTGATAGGGAACGTCCAGATTAGGCAAATCTATAGATACAGAAGGCAAATTTGTGGTTGCCAGGGGCTAGCTAGGGCAGGGGACATGGGAGCGACTGATTGATGGGTATGGGGTTTCTGACCGGGGTGATGGGGGACGTTCCAGAAGTAGGTAGTGGTCATGATCACACAGCATTATGACTGTGGTCAAGGCCACCGAAGTGCACACTTTAAATTGGTTAATTTTATGTGTATGTATCCTAAAAATCGACTTAAGAAACTAGAGTTTCGGTGTGTGTGTGTGTGTGTGTGTGTGTGTGTGTGTGTTTAATGTACAGAATAAGTTGGTTGAGACTTGACAACAATCTGTCAAATACAGGTTTTGGTGACTATACAGAAATAGATAAAACAGTTGTGAATTGAAAACAAGTTGCTTTTGCTCAATGTGGGATATGGTTAGCCATAGAAACCTTACACTCATCATTCAATTTAAACCTGTTTCTATTCCACAAAAATACACAGAACGTAGGTTTCAGCTCAGATTACAGTGGGTGCTTAATGAGTATGGTAAATAAGCGAGGTTTATTGCATAGCTGATTTATACTCAATGTTACCTCGCTTTTTCTTGTCTTTGATGTTGGAAAGATCAGGCAAAGAGAAACAAGCGTGCTTCGATGGCCAAGAAACAGATAAATTCCAAAAGCACCACCATGCTTTCATCATTCCTCTTGCTTAAAAAAAAGAAAAGGAAAATGATGTTTTGTTTCTCTCTTTGTTAAATGTGTATAAGCCTGAAAACAGATGTCATTTCACTGAAATCATCAAGCTATTAGTGGTGATATAAAAACTGGCACTACCCATGGGGGAGAAGACTTTGGGCCACTTTACAGCTGTGCACGCAGCATATAAACGTGTCAGTAATGAAAATGGGATTCAGGATGAGCAGTCAACATTCGATGCAAAAACAGCCACCATATATTTTAGTAAAACTCACTTGCAAAATGTGCTTCTCATCTATGAGCCATATATATGCAAACACACGCTTATACAACACGTTTCTGGCAACATCAAACAGAGCTTGACCTGGTTAACCCCTTCTCGGTCAATAAATATGTCACCGCATCGAAATTATTTCAGTGACATTTGATTTTATGGTGCCTAGAACCCAGAGTGATTGTTTTTAAAAATACAATTAAAGTTCTTTGAATGCAGACATAAAAATTGCTGAAAGGACCCCCTTTTACAGCACTTATCCAAACTTTAGAAGATCCATTACTCACGCACGCATTTTATGTGGTGCAATTTCCAGTCTTTATATCAGAACTCGGGAAATTACAGCACAAACAGCAGCCTCCACTGCCCACAACCCACCCCCAGACTCTGCTGTTCTCCTAATGGGCATTAGGATTGCTTTTTAGAACATCCTCCTTGCAGGAAAATGCCATATGAAAAAGCATTGAAAGGGCCTTCCTGAGCATGGGAGAGCACAGATCTCCCTGGCACACCCTCCTGGTGTATAGCTGTGGACAGGCCTTCTCACCCTCCGCAAGCATGGGCTTCTGGCACATTCCCTCTGCATTCCCCGTTCAAAGGGCTGGGCAGACAATGTGCCAATGAAATTTGTGAATGAATAAGAGAATAAATGCATGAATGTTCTTTACTTACGGGACACTTATAAGACTTGACATGACCGCAGAGATATGTTTTTATGTATTGTGGCTGATTACACTGTCACATTTGTTATCAGTTTTGGAGTACTGACCTTCCTCCAGTGTGAGTGATGCATCCTGCCAGATAGTCATGGGAATGTCCACTGGCTCCCTGCCAGGACCACATGCTGGATCTTTACACACACACACACGTATGCACATGCTCACACACACATACACACATATTTATACATGCATACATAAGTAAGAATATATATAAAATGACACTATAGTCCAGGAAGTAGTGTGTGTGCGTGTGTGTGTGTGTGTGTGTGTGTGTACTTGATGGCACCATAGAATTCATGCACATACATGCATGTTTCTCACCTGAGTTGACTGTTGCATCAGAGGAAGGTATGATGGAAACCTAACCAGGATATCTCACGTGGAAACTATATGGATGCACTTACCAGTGAGGGGCATTAATGACTGAATGACAGGTCAGTGTCTTCTTCACTGCCTGTGCTAACAAGAATAAGCCAGTCAAGCTTGCCTGCCTTAATTTCCCCAGATGAAAAGTAAAAATGACAAAAATGCCTTCTCCCTGACGTCGTGTAAGGATTAAGTTGTTAACACAGGTTACCCCATAGAACAGTGTTGGCACAGAGTAAGGGATCAATCAGTCCTGCATTTGGGTTGACATCCTTGCCACTTATCCCTAACCAGGGCCAAACCTCAGAATCGCACACAATTCATGTACTTGCCTGTATGTAAGGCACAAGCTGACGGGAACAATAAAGAGAGATGAATGCATTCATAGTCATCACAGGAGTTTTTAAACATACTTCTCAGAAATCAACAGGTATAGTATAAATACACAAGGGTAGGCTCATTCACTACATAAACTCAAAGAAAATCAACATCTCATGTAAAAATGGAATTCGTACCTGTTATATCTGATTATAATGTATGAATTATAAAGTAGAAGCAAATGGCAGAACAAAAATATATTCATTGGAAATTTATTAATACCCTTTTAGTAACCCAGTGTGAAAGCCAAAATCAAATCTTAACTATTAAAATAGTATGAGTGATGAGGCCACTTTACTTTTCTGTGTTTACTTTCCATTAACATAAACAGATACTTTACAAGATAAGTTATTAAATGCACACATACAGATGTTTTAAATACAAGGGAAAAAGAAAACAAGGTAGCATTAAGGAAATTTGCCCCAAATACCAGATATTTCTGTAAGAATCCATAACTTCACAAAATCTCAAGTGTAAGCAAATTTCTTCAGAACTTCAGTTTCAGAAAGACCTCGGGTTCAGAGATAAACAAATATATGTCAATCTTGTCTTTAATTTGCTAGAAGCCGAATCTCAGTGTCGACAACCCTGAACAGACCCCGTCTGGGACATTCCTGCAGAAATGTTGCCCCTGAAGATACAAAAGAGTCAAAGCCGGGGCCTCACAAAGAAGGAAAGCGCTCTGGACTAGAGCCATCCTTTCTCCTACTTAAGTAAAAGCAAATGAAATTAATGGAGGTCTCAAAAAAAAAAAAAAACCTGTAAGTTGTTTGCTATAATTATAAATGATGTCAAAATTTATCATGTTTAAAATGATATTTTTAAAAGTTTAAAGCATGTAAACCATAAAAATCATAGTTTAGTATTTAACTGTATAACTCCTTTTAAAAATCTTTTAAAACATTTAACTTTTTTGTTCTTTAAAAAATGTCAAAATAATAATGTTGTTTCTAAAGAGACCTCTTCATTTTCATTTTCCTGAAAAATGTATTAAAAACTTAATTGTGCGTGTCAGTCCTCAGAGGGACTATAAGTGAGAACACGGAGAAGCAGTCCATGAATGACGGTTTATAAATGGGTGGTCAAACCCAGGAGTCAGGCACGTAAGGATAAAACACAGAACAAGGTCGACACCACGGAAGAATGTCGAGGTCAATGGTGATGACTGTGTGTTGGCTCTGCGTGTTGCAGAATGGCAGTGAGTCACTGGCAGATGGCTGGGTGCGGAGAGGGGGACTAGAAGGTCCATATCGGACCCACGAAATCTGAGATGTAATAATATTCTAGGAAATACGCTGAAAGGAGGGCTGGGCGGGCTGGAGCTTGAAGAAGAGCTGGAGGCCGAAAACACTTAAGACTCCTCGGTGTGTTGGTGTTGCAGGTTTGGCTCCGCAGGAAGGAGACTCTGAGGAGGGGTGTTAGCACGTCGGAGGTCGATGAGGGCAAGCTTCGCTGAGAAGTAGATATCCTTATTTTCAGGCTGACATATTTTCCCCTCACACTCTTCCACCTGCATTGGGTCCATTCTGTTAATCTGCTTTTTCAAAGGCTGGTCCCTTTACTAATCTCCATTTCCCAACGCCGCTGCTCCTTCAGGGAACCCCACTCTGCCCTCTGTCGTTGGCACTCCCCTAAGCATTCCTGTTATATGCTATGCACTTCTCTCCCCCACCATCTCCCCTGCTCTGGTCTCCATCTTCAGCCACAGACCCATAATTCTGCTCTCCTTTATGCTTAAACGTTTCTGACAAGGTGTCTTCTCCTACTGGCCACGGACTTCAGGCTCGTTCATCCTGCATCCTACCTGCCTTCCACTTGTCCCACCCACCTGGACTGCAGTTTCAAGGTCATTAACAAGGCTCTGCTGTCAAACCCACACAGCCCCTTGTCCCCATCTCACATGATCTCTCCGCATTATCTGGAATGGTTGACAACCCCACTGTTGTAGAACTGCTCTCGCTCCTGACCTCAATAAGGATGCGGCCAGGGTTCCTCCCACCCCAGGGGCCACCCCCTTCCTGTCTCCTTGCTTCACACTTGGACCCCACTTTGCCCCCATGGGGTTCTTCTAGGATTTGTCCTGCACACATACTTTCCTTACACTGGTTTGCTTATGGCTGTGGGTTTAACTATTATCTCCAGGGTGATGACTTTCAACTGTAATTCTCCATCCTAGATTTTTCTCTGATCTCCTGGGGCTTCCTTGACATCTCCATTTCAAACTTGGCCTGGGCATCTCACCTTAATGTGTCAAAGACCAAACTCTTGTTTCCTCCCTCACATACTTCCACATTTCTGGAAATCACATGATCACTAAGCCATTGCTTATTTCTGATTTCTCCTTTCCCCTCCCTTCATCCTGTCCTGGGATCAATAATCCCATCAGGCGTCCTCTGCAGTGAGATCTTAGGTCCTTCATGTGCCCAAATGCCCTGCTCCCACCTACGCCCACTTTTCACTTGGCTTATTGAAAAAAGTTGTATCTTCTCTTGCTCCCTTCAATAAATTCTCCCTGTATCAGACAACCCTCTTGAAATATAAATCAGTTCTCACTTGCCTGCTTGAAACTTTCCAAATGTTTTGCAATGTGCTTAGAATACAATAAAATTGTATTTTATCCTTGTAGGAATTTGGATGAATTCGTATCAACCTACCTTTTCTATCTCATTCTACTTTCTTTGTCACTCCACTGTCTTGCATCCAATTAGTCTTTTCTCAGTTCCAAATTCTTCCTGAGTTTGGTCTTGACTCAGGGCATATTGCTGCGTCTCCCTGAAGGAAACCTCCCCATTCCTCTTCCCTCCTTTGTGTTGTCCTTCCCTTGCTCTTCTCAAGTACCAGCGTTGATGTAACATCCTCAGGAAAGTGTCCCCAGGCCCTTTCTCTCCACGGCACACTTGGTTCTAAGCCCATCTTCTCCCTCCACATCATGAGGGTGGGGATCTCATCTGTCATGTTCACCCAGGTGCTCACAGATGTCATAGGATGAGTAGAATCTGGATGTTAAAGGACTTCTCATAGGAAAGACCACCACAGGAGAAGTCATTGCTCTCATTGTATTTGTCTGAATTTACAGCAGACATTCAGAAGGCAGAGCATAGAATTTGGCAAAATACAAAGAGGCAAGTACAAAGATAATATTCTGTATCTCTGGGGTTGTTTGTGACTCACCTGGAATCAAGTACACACACAATCATGTATGGTCATCAAAAGCCAATAAAAGATCCGAGAAGAAACAAAGGTAGATAATGCTGAGAAAGATTTTAAGGTCTGTTAAAGAGGAATTACAACACATCGTTGAAGGCTTGCTTATAATATGTTTTGAGTCAAATGTACCTGTAGAGTAGGAAGTGATCATTTGGTCAGATATCGATCACCACAAAGTGATATCTACATATACGCATGTACACAAATATACATTTATGTGCGCACACACACACACACCCCTAAGAACTTTATAATNGGAATCTGGGGATGTACTGTATGGTGATTAACACAATATAATAAAATAAAATTAAAAAAAAAAAGAAAAGTATCTGCTTCTATTTATTCCCAGAACCCAGAATACTTAATTTCCTACACGTGCCAGGCACTCCTGTTGGCATGAGATAGATCTTTCAACAACAACAACAACAAATGGCAGCTAGCAGATGTGTCAGGTGTTGGGAGCTGCCAGGGAACAAAACAGTGAGAAGAGATGAGTTGCTGGGAGAGCTGCTCTTGCATTCAGATGGTCAGGGAAGGCCTCAGCTCCCTGAGGCCACACGCCACACGTCAACGGAAGGATACGTGGGCAGTGACACACACCAGGTGCGAAGAACAGCAGGTACAAGAGCCCTGAGACAGGGAACATGCTTGGCAGAGAAGACAAGGACCCCTCTGCCTGAAGGAGGTGGTGAAAGCGTAGAGGGGCCAGAAGCAAGGGCCAGTCACCTTCTGGTTGGGAATTCATTGGCCAACCTAAGACATTAGTTTTTCCCCGAGTGAGATGAGGAGTACTGTGGGCATCTCCAAGGGTGATGGAATTGACCCCCATTTTGAGGAGACAACTCTGTTGAGAGCCTGTGGTCATGTAGGTGCAGGGGTGAAAAAGCAGGCAGGGCCATAGGAGGGACCCATTAGGGGATGATGGGGATGTGGACAGAGGTGACCACCGGTCAGAATCTAGATGTGCTTGGAATGCAGAGACATTCTTGTTGCTGATAGCCTCAACAGGAGGGCCAGAGAGAGAAGGAAGACAGTCCAGTACTTTTGGTCCAAGCAACAGCGGAGTTTCCGTTCACAGAGCTGCACGGAAGTGAAGAACAGGCCACGGCAGCGAGGGAAGCCAATGCTTTTCCAGATGATGCTGTTGTTGGCTCTTTATTTGCTGAAAAGAATTTCAGCACTGGCCAAAGAAGATACGTGAAAAAGAGGAATTG
>NC_048220.1:143223155-143301212 GCF_002007445.2 Ailuropoda melanoleuca | reverse complement strand
AAAGAAAGAAGAAAATAGTTTCAATTTTAGTGTATGTGTTGCCGAAGTGAGCCCAAGACCGAAATGGTTCGTATAACTTGTCACTAAGCTGTTTTCCTGCCCCCTGGCAATTCCGTGTGGGGTTCAGTGAGTAATCTCCCACATGGGGCATGGGCTATGGGCCCCATCATGAAAAAGTCATGTTTCATAACTATTTTTCTAAGTTCACTCGTATATCTCTTCTTGAGACCATGCCCCATTAGCTATATAATCTGTTCCGTAGGATTCCTCGCTTCTCGACTAGAAACACTCATTCTTAGTTTATTCTTTCATTTTACAAATTACTTTCTAACTCTTATCAAGGTAATAGCAGAGATGGATTTATGGCACTGTGATTTCAGGGGGTGATATTTCAAGTAAGATGAAGGACAGTGGGTCAAGTTGTTTTCTTTTTTAAAAAGATTTATTTATTTATTTTTGAGAGAGAGAGAGACAGAGAGAGAGCACGCACTGTTGAGGGGAGGGGCAGAGGGAGAGGGACAAGCAGACTCCCCCGCTGAGTGAGGAGCTGACATGAGCTCGATCTCGGGACCTTGAGATCATGACCTGGGCCAAAATCAAGAGTCAGATGCTTCACCAATGGAGCCACCCAGGCACCGCTGGCCAAAGCTCTTTTCTAATGATGATCGCAAATGCCCCCAGAGCCAATATCTAATTTTCTTACTCAGAAGGTAATTGAAGATTCTGCTCGTGACGCACCAGAAGTGGGTGCCTCCCTGGCACAGGCCTGGCTGCTCTCTCCTATGTCCTTGGAGCTGGCGAGCATCCCATGTTCCAGCGCACACAGAAACAATGACTCATTTGCCTATTTTCACTGGTGTTTCTTGCTCTTGTCTTCCCTGGCCATGCGAAGAATCTTTTTTGGCTCCAAACTTCAGGGTGTGCTGTTCATTGCAAGTTGTCTTGTTTGTGCGATCTGAGGCCCCTCTATTTTATTGACTCTGCCTTCCCCCAGAAGAACCATCCACTTCTAAGCACCTTCAATTCCATCTGTCTGTGTTTAGGGATAAGATGCGGGCATCAATCACAGCCTGACCACATAAAGAGAAACCACTCTGCAATTCAACACGCAGGGCAGTTAATTGAGGGAATTGTTTACACAGCAGTGCAGGAGCTCAGAAGCTGAACTGGAGCTGTGATGTAACGGGGTGAATCAATATGCAATTTCTCAAGGCTGGATGTTGGGAGTAGGGGGTGCTACCAGGGTCGGGGGCTGAGGTCATGACACAGAAAAGAAAGTGCTGGTGGAATTTTCTGTCAAGAGCCCAAGCTAGAGAGAACAATATGGGATCAGGAGATGGCACCCAAGGTGGACAGGGAGAGGCCAGTAGTTTGTCTTCTCCATTCCTCTTGTCTCTACTCCCTTCCTGTGCCAGTCCATGTCCAAGCTGGTAAGAATCAGGCGACATGGGGATGGGGCTTTACGGGGTGGGGGTGGGGTAGGAAATGCACCTGCACTGTAGGGAGAGCTGGGGAGGGTCGAGGATGAGACCTGCTGGCAAACAGGGGGTCCTGCCACCACCATCAGCCCCCAAGAAGGGGATGGAGATTGTTTGTGCACTCTTACAGGTCAAGTCTGGATTGAGATGACTCCATTGTCTTGCCAAGTCAACAGAAGTAGCAAGTCAGAATTTATCATTTCCCCCGTAAAATAGAACATGACAGGAAAGCTATTTGGATGCTTTCTTAACACCTACAGAAATATATTTTATATGAGGAAGTGATTAATTTTCAACCGAAGCTAAATTTTATAAAATGAAAAGTTTTCAGAGTAGATTTTTAAAAGATTACTTTTTTAAAAAATTAAAGTTCAATTAATTAAAGGTCATTAGATTTGCAGAAACGTGTCTTTGGTTCAAGCAGAGATATAAAAGTGTGTATGGAACATGAAAACTGCTTTCAGGCACTTTCTGTGGGAGCAGAAAGGCTTTGGGAGCAGAATGCCGTGTGACACAGGGACGAGCTGCTTCTGTCATCATCAGAAGGGCAGGGGTAGTGGACGGCGGGGGGAGGACCCCCGGGACGGTCTCAACGGCACAGAAGGAGCCACGAGGAAGGCAGGGGGCTGCTGCTGCTTCTGCCATTCCTGGCACCCCCAACCACCCCACCTCATCTGCCACGGAGACACTGGAATGTGGATTGCAGCCACTGAATGCACTCCCGGTGGTCCTCGGGCAGCTGCACCAGGCAGGGGGCTCCCATCTCAGGGCTAACGTGGACATTCCATGCAAGCGTGTCTCACTGATGGTGTACCAGATGGAAGGACGTTTTGGAAATGTGGCTTTCAGATGTCCAAACCCTTCAGTATGTGAAAGACGGGTGTATAGGGCAGAATGTTGGCTGAGTGTTAAAAAGCGATTTAAGACTGCTGTTAGACTTCTGGGAAAATCTAATCCCCTGATTAAAAAAAAAATTTAAATTCCTCCTCCTTTGGAGAGGATGTGATGTCTAGAGAGGTGGTTTTCTTCTGCAGTCCTGAAGGTTCAATGGTCAGAGTTGCAGTCAATTCACTGAAGCCGAGAGAGGAGTGGACCGTCTCCGGTCCTTGATGACACAGATCTGTCAGAGCTCACCGGCCGCGAAACCGCTTACCTCCAGCTTGCCGGTAGATGAGATACTAAGCTCTCCAAGTTGGTGGTTGGTTGTTCCTTCGTATGAAACCCAAAGAGCCTTCCTCCCACAAGCTGTCCCACCACTGCCACAGCTTAGAGAAACGCAGCGGAGCTTGTAATGAACTGGCGAGAGGATGTTTTAAAACCGCAGCTGATGTCCCGAAGAAAGGGTTGAAGCTTTTCTCTCGCAATTCTTCTAAACAACCCAGTTATTCCAAATATGCAAGAAAACAGCACTGGACCTCAACTTTCTTGACTTTTTAATTGTCGACGTTATGATTTTGAAATAGTTGGCAGTTTCTCATCTGAAAACGATTCTTCTGAAGCTAATTTGTATCTATGATCAGACTTCTGTCCTGTGTCAAACATTTATTGCCAGGTGGTTTGTATTACTCTTTCTGATTAAAAAAAAACAACAACAACAACATGCATATATATATATATACACACACACACACACACACACACATATATACACACACACAATATGTTACTATAATTTGCATGCCAAACTTTTTAGCAGAAAAATGTAACCCCTCTGCAACCCTAGATGTCATAATGGCCACTGGGCAAGACTATGAAATCCAGCAAAGCTTTCCATCCCTTGTTTTGAGGTGAATTATATTTATTTTTTTAATAATATTTTTTATTATGTTATGTTAGTCACCATACAGTACATCCCTGGTTTTTGATGTAAAGTTCGATGATTTATTAGATGCGTATAACACCCAGTGCACCATGCGATACGTGCCCTCCTTAATTATATTTAGACCGGCATATCTATCTTCCTTTTTAAGTTTGTCTCCTCATTCAAAACGTATGGATACAGATTTTTTGATTTCCATACTTACTGCCTACTGTTTTATATTTTAAAATAAGTAGGAGGATAATACACATTTGGAAACACTGGTTATTCGGGAAGTATTAATTTTTCCCTGCTACGTGTTATTTGCCGTGCCGTCCATGGGGCCTGCAGGTGGGTAGGATGTTCTCTGAGGAGGACACGCTCTACCAGGGGAGGCCTCATGTGAACAGGAGGCTTTGATTTGCAGTGTGTCTGCCCAGAACATTGGGAAGTGCAACAGCTTCGGATAGTTACTCACACGAAGTGACGTGGACCTGTTTTCACAGACGGAACATGGATTCCTAGACGACTTTGCTCACATTCTATAAAAACAACAAGAGAGTTCACATTCCTCACTTTTTATGCATGAAATATCCTCCTATTCCCTCTTTTAAATGAATTTTAGTGGTTCAAGTTTTGTAAGAGCTCAGTTCTAGGCAAAGTATAAAATTAAAGCCCAGAGGATCAATAGCCCATTGACTCAGCTAATGAATAATCTGTACATGATTTTACTAATAAAATAGCTTAGCCTCATCCTTCCCTTATGGGGGGAAAAGAAAACCCGCAGTATGTGAAAGATTCACATAGGGACCATTAATCCATCTAAAAAGAGCTAAAACGAAGTCAGCCACCATGCCAGGGAGTCGAGTTACATTACTCTATAGAAACAACCCAAAACAACAGGGCCTTTTTTTCCTGCACAGATCAGTGTTTTGCTCAGACCTCAGGTCCAGAGGGTTTGGCTTATTGTGGCCCTTCAGGCACCCGGGTGGACCCAGCCTTCACCTCAGCAGGGAGGAGGGCTTAGGGCTGAGTATGTCACTTCTCACATTCCCTCTGCCACAACCTGGGACGAAGCAGGAACCCAGAAGCAGGGAGCTAGAGATGCCGACACCACCCCGGGCACCTGGGCAAAAACAGCTCCACACGGTCCTCTCGCTGTCTGCAGGTGGCTTTGGTGTTGAGGTTCTCGGGACAAACTGGAGAGTGCCGAGGTTGGCCTGTGCTCTCGTCTCTGCTGCCAGATGTCAAGTCCTCTATCCTTGCTGCCCGCACCGAGGCCAGTCCTCCCCGGGGGACACCGTGTTGTAGAATGGCATCTCCCTCTCCTCTCCCCAGCTAGGTACTGATGCCTTAGAGAATGATGTAATTCCACGTGTTCTGTGATTTCTCAACACATTCAACTATTTTAGAAACAGCCATAAGTCAGACTCCAGCCCTCTAGGCTACTGAAATCTGGCTGGGCTCTGTGGCCTGCCCATGTCAAAAACTAACGACACTGGGGATGTAAGTCTCCCATCTGAATCATACAGGAGCTCTGGCCCCATTCACTTTGCAGGGATGTGCAGAGACCAGGACAGGGAGAGGCCATAATGAGGAGGTCCCAGTATAAAGCCATTGGGTCCCACATCAGGGTAGTGACTGTGAATGTGGAGGAAAAAGACTAATTTGAGAAACAGTGTGAAGGGATTGCCGCCTGGTCACAAGCGCTCAGGATGGTGGTGTCAGGAGTGAAGCGTAAATCGGATGGAAGCCGCAGGACGTGAGTGTGAGGGGCAGGGGTGTTCGCTGTCTCCCACTGTCGAAGCTTGGCCTGCGGTACATCCTTCCACTTCTCCACGTCCCTGTTGCTATGCCCTCCTTCGAGATGCCTCTCCTTAGGCTCGTGGCTGAGCAGGGTAATTAAATGTGGGGGACAGTGGGGAGGAACAGAGACCAGAATGGGCCAAGCCGATTTGGTACGGACCCTTCGATTCTTCGGGGGACAGCAAAAACACAGGCAAAGACAAAAAAATAATGTTTTATGAAATTTAATCTCTGCTGACCTTTCGTCCCAGCTGTTATGTGCTATAAACTTACTTGTCAATCTAGGCACATACTTCAAGTTATTACCAAGTATCTGTTTTTAAAAATAGAAAATGTGCTCCATGAGAGTTTCATGGGGAGTGAAGGTCTGTTTTCACTCCCAGGACCATCCTGTCCGTCCTTCCTGCTTGGGGGACCTAGGCTTCATGACCCACCCATTCCTCGAAGACTTTCTCCATCAATCAGCCCCTCGGCTTCCATGATCAGAACTTCCCTTGCTTCCGGAATCTTCCCTCTGCATTTAATGGTGCTGGGGTCTCCCTGAGCCTGTGTGCTATGACCCCTACAGCCATCGCCCTTGACCACCAGGCTTCTTCCTCACCAGGAATCTGCTGTTTGGTTTACATACCGGCACAGCTTTCTCTCCAAGCGCCGCCTGGGATCCCTTCTTCCTTGGGTCATCAGTGACTTCCTTACGGCTGAATCGAATAACACTCTCCAGTCACTTTTCAGGAATTCGCTGGGGAAGCTGCTCCCTTGATCCTCCACCTTGCCCTGCCCCCTCCTAGGAGCCCCTTTTGTTGAATTGTGCCTGCTTCTCAATGCATTCTGCCTCAGGGGCCACGCTCCATCATTGATATCAAACCCCAGAGCTTGGCATCACCCTTTCTCACCCCCACCTCCTTGTGGGCAGATGGGCCCCTCTGCTTCTAGGGCAGTGGCTGCAGTGGCCCTTGTCTGTGGGTCCAGCCCTCTCTGTCCCTAAACTTCTCTC
This sequence comes from Ailuropoda melanoleuca, assembly GCF_002007445.2. NCBI lineage: Eukaryota > Metazoa > Chordata > Mammalia > Carnivora > Ursidae > Ailuropoda > Ailuropoda melanoleuca. Next base: position 143,295,136 of record NC_048220.1, on the reverse strand, counting down.
CACTAGTCCTACAGAGATCTTTCCAAAATACACATTAGATCTTGTCACTCCTTCTTTGAAAAATAAAAGCAAAATTTTCAGTGTTCCTCCGTAGCTTAAAGGACAGAGTTTCAAGAAATTTTGTGGTCTGGAATCTGCCGAGAACCCATCTCATGTCTTGTCACCCTCCATCCCCCAGCCTCCCTTTCCCACCCCCATCTATGTCCCAGTCCTCCTGACCCCCTTGCACCCTCTGATCACCTAGGACACTTTGTGTCTTTTCTCCCCGGGTCACAACCTGAACCATAACCTACAGCCTCACCAGGCTGATTTGTCCACCTGCCTTACTCCTCAGCCAGGTGTCCTCGATTAGGAAGCCCACTTCAAGCCCACCCATCCCCTTCCCTCTAGCTCTTGCAGGGAGAAAGGGAGCCCGCTCAAGCCTGGAAATCTGGCATAGAGCGGGAAGCGTGGCCCAGACCACGAAATGAACAGCTGGTTGTGGTTATGGACTTGGTCACTGTTTAGGATAAATCTTGAAAAATGAGCAGATCACCTCCAAGGGTCATCGCATTGTGAAACTCCAAACTGCTTTCCAGAAAAGCTTTCACCAGAGCTGTTTTGGGGAGGTTTCTTTCCTGCCACTCTAAAAGAGGTCAGAGCCACAGTGTCCTGTTCCTTCCTCGGACAACTGGTACTCTTGGCTCTTTGTGCTTTTTTCCCTCTCCAGGGACAGGAATATTAAGCCTCTCGCAGGTGACATGTTGAGCTGATAAAATCAGAGAGACATTGTCTAGTTGGGATAAAAGAAAGGTCAAAGCTTCCCAGATGTTTCACTGTGTTACTATTTAACCTTGTTTATTACCTTGCATTTTTATGGACTGAACTAACTTGGAGGGAGTCCTTTCATATGGGCAAAGAAACAATTACATTTGGTCAGGAATCCAGTGGCCTTCAATGTAACTTTTCTGCCCAGCTAGGCTGAAATGCTGAAAACCCCAGGTAGGAAAAATCACAGCTGAAGGGTTCACGACCGGATAGGAAAAATCAAGAAGATGGTGGGGTCCTCAGTAAATGAAAATGAACTTGGAGAGATTTCTTAAGTATATTTATTCTCACTGAAATAATACATAAGAGACACCAAGTGAAGATATTACTCATGATGGGGGGCGCCTGGGTGGCTCAGTCGTTAAGCATCTGCCTTTGGCTCGGGTCATGACCCAAGGTCCTGGGATCCCTTCCCTGCATCGGGATCCCTGCTCAGCGGGAAGCCTGCTTCTCCCTCTCCCTCTGCCTCTCCTCCTGCTTGTGCTCGCTCTTTCACTGTCTCTGTCAAATAAATAAATTGTATCTTTAAAAAAAAAGGTATTACTCATGATGAAATATATAGTCTAATTCACAATTATGGTGACTATGTGTTTGTTACCTCTTGCTTCATAGAAAAATTTCAAAATTCTCTTTTCTCCTGGTATAAAGAAATCCTTATGGCTCGGCTTTTGTTTTATTGGTATGTGCAGCACGAAGAATCCTTCCATGTCATTCTTCATCCTACTTTTTACTGTCTCGCAGAAGGGGTCTCCCCCGGCTGGCGACGCTCACTCATGCTCCCGAGAAGCTAGAGCTTAACCCGAGGTGGAGAGCTGGTGCAGAGCCGTGTCCCACATTCCAGCGCAGGTGACCCTGGTGAAGGTATATCAGGTTAGGGTCCGACCTCAGCAGGAGCCTGACCCTGATGACCCTGGAAGGTCCATCCCATCCCGGTCACACTCCTATAAACCAAGCCCCTGAGACCCACATCTAAACCCAGAAGACCAGATGGCTAATTCTACAAGCTGAACAATCTAATTGTTATTCAGAATGATATATTCTCTTTGGCAGAGCCTGCATATTTTCTCCTTGTGAGTAGAGCCACGTAGGAAAGCGAATCAGAAGGCTCATTAGAGAGCGGGCTTCCAGCACCTGCCACCGGAGCAGGAGGAAACGCCGCCGTTTCATGGCAGTGGGCTGGGAGAGCCACACGGGGACAGCCCGCCGATGGGCCGTGCCGTTCTGAGCCGTCGGTCAGAGGGTGGCAGGCCATGCCAGGGTGGGCGTCTGTGCTCCCCCTTCATCAGCACTTAGGTGGGGCTGTCCTGGCGCCCCTAAAGCCCCAGGCCCAGAGGTCCCTGCTCTGTGTCGCACATGTCACTGACAGCTCCACCCTGGAAGGCTTGTCTGTCACATCCGCCCCCCTCCCCATCACTTCGTCTGACCTCCAGCCGTAGGACCCTGTGTGCAGGAGAATCGTGGTTGGAGGCTGCCGGCAGGGCTTGCAGTGCCTTTGACGTTGGCCAACAGATACCTACTTTCTCTAGATGCCAAGATGTATCAAACCTACCTTGCCCAATTATTCAGGGCCCCACAGTCCTTCCTTCTATTATGGACCGATTGTGGCACATCCCCACGTGTCTGGGGTCCTTGGTCCTATTCCATGAGGCTGAACTCAAGCCCCCAGTGCTCACTATTGTAATATTTACTCGAACAATAAACATCACCACTGATAGAGTTCAGCCACTATTGACTGTGCCATCTGCGTGGCATTCCACTCACGTGGGTCGAGGAAGGATGTGCAGTCTTCAGGGACACCTGAGGGCCGGGACCACAGCACCCTGAAAGTCTTCAAGTTTTGCGGGTGTGCCTGCAATTGTTTTCCCTCGAAGTAAGGAGGATCCTTACTTGGGATCTGATGTGGATTTCACCTCCAGGGGCCAACAGGACACCCACCCAGCTTGATAACACATTGCGAGACCTCCACCCTCCTTGTCCAGCCTCAGCTGCACCCCGTCTCCTGGAAAACGCCCCTTGTGTCCAGAAGGGTGGTGCTGGTTTCTCAATCTCTAGAAACAAATTTGGAAGTGTTTAGATAAAACTGATGCTGTCTCTTCCATAATCTATCTTTCTTCCCTGCCTCCCTCCCTCCATTTCTCTTCCTTCCTTCCTTCCTTCCTTCCTTCCTTCCTTCCTTCCTTTCTTTCTTTCTTTCTTTCTTTCTTTCTTCTTTCTTTCTTTCTTTCTTTCTTTTTCTTTCTTCTTTCTTTTTCTTCTTTCCTTCTTTTTCTTCTTTCTTTCTTTCTTTCTTTCTTTTTCTTCTTTCTTTCTTTCTCTCTTCCTTCCTCTCTTCTCTCTCTCTTTTTCTTTCTTTCTGAGAGAAAGAGAGAGAGTGCATACACATGGCAGGGAGGGGCAGAAGGAGAGGAAGAGAGAGAATCTTAAGCAGACTCCCCACTCAGCGTGGAGCCTGATGCAGGGCTCGATCTCACAACCCTGAGATCATGACCTGAGCTGAAATCAAGTGTCTGACATTTAACCGACTGAGTCACCCAGGCAGCCACTTCCAGAAATCTTTCAACGTTTGATGGCATCGCAGGTAAAATATCAGAGACTGTCATATTTTCATATGAAGATTTTAAATTCAACCTTTTTGATGATATAGGGATATTAAAATTTAATATTTTTATTTTATGATTTGGTAAGTTGTGTGTTTCTGGACACGTGTCCATTTCATCTAAACTTTATATATGCTGGTTTCACATTGCATTATTCTTCCCTTCGTTATTTTTTTTCCTTTAATTTATTTGGATTTAACATGTTTTATTTTTCTAGTTACTTGAGATGAATGCTGTTGAAGAACACATTGCACCAAGCAAGGGGAACAAACTGAGGTTGATTTTAACCCAACAGCATTGTGGGAGGCAGCGGCAAGTCTGGACACTCAGCCCCACTGAGACAAAGGCGGGGAGTCCATGAACCTGTCTGGGTGGGATCAACACATCCAACTCAGGGCACAGAATGTTCCTACCCTCATCCCCATAGACGGCCCCAATCCCCATCTTTATCCCCCTAGACCCACATGGACAATGTCAAAGCTCTGGTCAAGTTCTTAATCTCTTAGCTATCCAGAGCCAGCAGATGCTTCTCCAGGGAGAAAAGCCCCAAGTGCCAGGCTCGCCTGTCTGCTTTCCTTCATCTCTCTTGTCTTGTCCATAACCTGCATAACGCTTGCCCCGTACCGCTGTCGGAGGGCTCCAGGGTTCCCCAGGAAAATATAGTTTCCAGCTTTTCTGCTTCTTCCCCATAAAAACAACTCTGAATCACCTAGTCTGTTATTATTAAAATGTTTTTATCACAGTTGACATATTTAATCAATAACTGATCTCCATGATTTGCCAGTTAATAGATGCAACTGAAAACACCTGAGTGAAGATTTTGCTTCCACAGACAGAAGATCAACATCACGTTCACAATCTTTCTTTCCAAGTGGGCTCTCTGCATTTCCTTTCGTGACACAACTTTGACATCTAACCATCGAGTTTATTTTGTTGGGTTTACAGCTTGTGCATCTATTGTGCTCCCATTGTTTATATGCCGTGCTATATTTTTACTCTGACTTTAATGTGACAAATGAACCCTGATATGTGCATTAAGGAAAAGAGTATTGCAAACGTGTACCCCTGCTCAGCCCGTTTGGGTTTTGAAAACAACAATCCTAAGCGAATTATGCCACTCTGCATAAGGCATATTTCCATTTATTTTACCACTGAACTTTCATGATATCTCAGCTGCAACCATATCGATGACATAGGAGGCTGGATTTGGGTGGCTCTAACTGGGTTGCCGACAGATGTTAAATTCAGTGTAGCTTCAAGTGGATTCAGAACGAGAAGTGGGGACAACTCCCTGAGCACTTCTTGGCCAATCGTCTGTCACAACAGCTGGATGGTTGAAGGCAGCCCACGAACGCAAGTCCCCTGCTGCTGTTTCACGGTGACGTAGCTGGCGTGCTATTGCTGTGAATTCCCCGGAGCTCTCCCATCTTCGCAGCAGTGACCTATAGTCCTGTGTCTAGGCTCAGGATGGGTGGGCACTCTGCTGTCAGAGAACCTGCCCTGCTGGAATGGGCTTGTCTTAGGGTGTCTACCTTCTGGACTGTGGGAGTATAACAGTATTTCACCAGAATCTGGACTTGGGTGAGGGGATGCCTGGGTGGCTCAGTCAGTTAAGCATCTGTCTTTGGCTCCGGTCATGATTCCGGGGTCATCGATCCGGGATCGAGTCCTGCATCAGGCTCCCTACTATGGGGGGAGCCTGCTTCTCCCTCTGCCCCTCCCCCTGTTCGTGTTCTCTCTCTCTCTCTGCCAGATAAATAAATAAAATCTTAAAAAAAAAGTTGCATGCTCTGGGCTTGGGTGGATCTATGAACCTTCTGTTATTCTTTCTCCCTTTCACTCTCTCTCTCCCCCTTTCCCTTCTTCCCACACCACCCATGTGTTTCTTTAATACTCTGCTTCTGTCTTGCCACCAACCCTCCACTCTCCACTCGTCCCATTCTTTCTCAGGGTCCTGCACAGATACTTTTCATTCAATCCTTTGAACTGTGGTCCTGTGTTCGCTCAGAGTTCCCTATATGTTTCATTCCTGGTTATTCGCCTCCTTGCTGTTGGAAAAAGTTCAGCCAATATAGCCAGTGCTTCTGGAGGACAGCCAGAGAGTGCTTCAATATTCCATTTCCAGTGCTCGTTTCTGTCCCTGACACAGGGCAGGCACCTAATCCAGTCGGAAAGGGTAAATCATCAGCTCCCTGCATGAGGGGGTTGACTGGCAGCTACTAGAGGGGGAAACTGCCTCAGGGGGGAAAGAGGAGGCAGACCCCCTGTGCAGAAGCAGCCGGGGGGCCCCTTCGTGCACCCGCCACGTCCGCCCAGCCCTGCCAGCTTGGCCCTTGCCTCTCCCACCTGCCCTCTTGCTTCCACCATGAGCGCCCAACCAAACAGCACCCGGGAGTCGACAACACAGCAATTAGCTTATTCTCTTTAGTTTAAAGATTGTTCTAAATGATCTCTAATCATTGTTCTCTCTAATTCCTTTGCTTTTCCGTGATGCTTCTTTTGGCTCTAGAATCTCTGTGCATTTGATCTGCGCTGATTTACACGGCAACCAAGCAGTTGTACAAACTATTATTTCATGACAGAAAACCGACCTGAAGTGTGAAATAGAAGCCACAGTCTCCACCATGTTCTGGAAGCTTGAAAACCCCACTTTCGTGTTTTAAATCACTCAGTGGATCTCCGTTGCCCACCAGTGACAAAGGCCGCCTTGATGTCACCGGCCACCTGTGCTTGCTTGCCCCCCGCACCTGCCAGCCCCCACAGCACGCGCCTCACCATCAGCCCTTGGACCACACGTCCCTCCTGACATCAGGACCTCTCCCATCTCCCAACTTGACCTATGCCTCCAACTTTCTCCTCCGCTGCCCAGCTTTACGGCTTCTTCCAGTGTGGCTTCCAGGTCAGAGAACAAGGTGTCTACACTAGATTGCACCTTATGAAGTGGGTATTCTTCAACCCTTTCGCCTGCATCTGGGCGGTTTCATTTGGTCCAGTCTGCTACTTGGCACCACGAACCTGTCACATTGAATTCAAATGAGCTGTTCACACACCTGTCCAGGACCCGGCGCAGAAATGAGACCTGTGGGCACCTGTGTTTCAAAGGAATAAATACATCCCCAAGGTCCCTCTTCTTTTTCCTTTCTTGTCTTTCTTCTCCACTGTTTTTCCTTCAAAAACCCAAGGCAGCATTGGGTGCTGTAGGACTGGGAGAGGTCCGCAGAGAGATGTGGTCTGTTTGCTTGCCGCTGAAGCCCAGGTGAAGCCTGTCACTCACCTGGAGCCACCTGGGCTCATCCCACAGCTCTTCAGGGAAGTGGCTCTTGATGGGCGGTTGGTGACAAGGCTCTGGCCCTTTCTTCCTGTGGTGTGCCCTGTTTCTAGAAGCCAAGCATTCTGTTAGCACTGAAGTTCCTCATTTTGCCTGCCTCCCTTTGTCCTTCATCGCGTGTCCTGTTTCCCACCTGGAAGTTCCAGAGATGATCTTCGAATCACTATCTCCTCATGCATTTTCTCCCATTTGTGGCAGTTTAGCCCCTCCTCCCCCCAAATGCAAGGCATTTGGGACCATCCTGCACTAGTGAATCTCTTCAAGCTTCGTTTGGGATTCTGAGCACTGGTGTTTGGTAGCTGGAAATAGTACATAATTTCCATGAGAGCTATTCTAACAGAAACAAATTGGGTTTCAGACCAAAATTAAAACACTACCCATGTAACAGCTACCAAAGTTTTTTTTCTTTTTGTCATCTTGGTATGCATACATCATTTATCTATTTGTATCAAAATCATGATTTTTCTTTTAAGATTTTATTTATTTATTTATTTGACAGAGAGAGAGAGAGTGTGCAGAGGAGCGGGAGGAGGGGCAGAGGCAGAGGGAGAAGCAGACTCCTGGCTGAGCAGGGAGCCCGACGGGCTCGATCCCAGGACCCCAGGATCATGACCTGAGTGGAAGGCAGACCCTTAACCGACTGAGCCACCCAGGTATACCGCGGAATTTTCTTTAATCAGACAAAGACACCGGGCAACCTGCCATCAGGGAAGGGCACAGATTAGGTCACGTGTCTGTGCGCTGTCTGCACTGACATGTCCCACCCAGGGAGCGTTTATTGCTTTCACACTGACCAGAGGAAGAAACTGAGGCCTGCGAGCCTTCGTGATTTGCCGAGGAACAGTCAGTGCATGTCCGGTCAGGAGGCACCCCCACGGCTCTGTAAATGCCTTCTTTCTGGTGAGGCCCCTCGGCCCCGGACAGGCACAGCGTGGACTGGTGGCCGGCTCCCAGCCCTGTGGCCGCCACCACGGTGAGCCCAGCACCCACGGCGCACACTGGGAGCTGGGACCAAAGGGCTGTTCTGCAGGCCTGGGCCCGAAGGCCGACGTCCTTTTCTTTGACCCTGTTTCCTTCTTCCCTCCTGATTTTCTCCTTCGCTTCCTTTGGTTTGTTCCTTCCCTTCATTTTTATTGTTTCTGGGGTGATGGCTGTCTTCTCACTTTTTGCCTTAGTGACTTTTATTTTTCTTTTTGACGTCTTTCCTTCTTCCACTTTACACACACACACACACACACACACACACACACACACACAGAAAGTATGTTGCTGCACACGCCACTTCTTACGTGTGGAAGCTGGAAATGAAGTTTCTGATGAGCTGTTGGTGTTGGTCCGACGTTGATGCACTTGGCTTTGTGGAAAGATGCCGGGCGGGGTTTCCAGCAGGCACCGTGCCCTCCTGGGGAGGGAGGCAGGCCAACAGCGCCCAGGGTGCCGCCCCCCAGCCCCGGCCGGGGTCCACCTACAGCCGTGGGGGTGAAGAGCTGAGTCAGTGCAACAGCTACCTGCCGGGGCTCGACCGCACCCAAGCCGAGTCCCAGCCCCGTCCAGGTGTGCCCCACGGGTCAGGCACTCACAGGTGTAACCCCACACGTTTGTGTGTCTGTGAGGAGACAGACCCCGATCATTTTGCCAGGCAGGCCTGAGCCAGCCCTGCCCACCTGGAGACCCCTGACTCATGGCTCCCGTCCCTTCTCCCTCCTGCCGCCCCTCACCCATGGCTGCCTCTTGCTGCTCTGACCAACATTTCTGTCCTTGCAACATCGTGACCACTCAGCTTGTTGTTGTTTTTGTTTTTAATGCGACTATCAATGTATCCTTTTCAAAACACAAAATGACACTTCAGGACGCGTGGATTTTGATTCAGCCTCTGCGGACGAGACTCTCCCCACTGAGTTGTGTGCGTGTGTCTACATGCCGTCCAGGATGATTTGGAGACCCCGGGTCCCTGCCTCTCTCCCGCGGGCCCTGATGCTCTCCTGGCTTTATGCCGCCCTCTCTGCCAGTTCACGATGCCCGCGTGGTGCTGAAATGTGCCTTCTCGTGGGGAACACGTAGGTAGACTGCGGGGTGACTTGGGGCGTGATTGTGCACGCTTCACCTATCCGGAGCCCATGAAAGGGAACAAACCCCACCAGCGAGGGAACACCTGGTCTTCGCAGGAAGCAGCAAACCCGAGCAGCCTGTGCGTGAGAGATCCAGGTCGCAGGCTCCACAGAAGGGCAGCGCCGACCCCTCCGGGAAAACCGCACAGTTAGGGGGACACAAGGATCGCTGCTATGCCACGGTTTCTGTAGCCCATGCGCTTGGAGCCTCAGAGGGAACTCGAAACCCAATGGGGGCTGAAGCAGGGTTTCCAGCCCCCCGGAGAGAAGCACCCCTGTCTGGAGGCTGTGGGCAGGATGGCTGTGTGACGGTTTGTCCTGGTGACCATAGTCGCCACTGGGCATGTCCTAGAGACCCCGGGGGTCAGGGAGGATCCCCTCCAAGGTGTATGCCCAGACGCCTGCCACTGGGTGTAACATCGACAGCAACGCAGGCTGCTTTGAGTGTGTGAGTACCAGGACTTCTGTAGCTTAAATAATCTGCACATTCCTTGCAGCCTAGTGACAGATGTGTCTTCCTTCAGAGCCTTCCTTGGTGCAGGAAAGCCTGATCCATGGTCACCACTGTCTAAAAATAAATAGGATGAAGAGACTCAGAAAGGGAGAAATGTGGGTGACAGTTTTGCATGACATGGCCGTGGTTACACAAGTCAGATTTCTGTCCCTGAGAGAAAGCATGAAGGAGAGACACCCACTGAGAAAAGAATATAGGAGAACAGTCTTCGCATGGCGGGGGAAATGTTCAGTAATTATTCAGAGCCTCTAATCATGCCAGGGGTTACAAAGGCAAGGCCGTGTCGGTAATGGGGTTACACTCCCTCTCCTGGGATGACTTTGTTATTTAAGTACAGGAGACACTAGAATGGAATGAGAGGTTCGATTTACTTTTCGCAGAGTGGGAATAAACTTTGAGCCTATCTGCCAGGCATCAGTGTGGTGACTAGACCTGTGTCCAGCATTTTGCCCACTCAGATCTCTGAGTGAATGTAACTGGATAAGTGTACGTGTTTATAACAGTTTAAAGATTGAACTATACAGAAGAAAAAGAAAGCCGTATCATTTAAGAGGTGAAGGAAGATCCACATTTCGGCCACTGTGAAAAGGAAGATCTCTAGTCCAGATGAGGCCCTGCGGCCTCTCGACATGACCCCTAGGAGAATGCCACAGGTGTTCTCAGAAGGAATTCTGGCAATTGTGATGGGAAGAGCTAACCTTGACCCCAGCTCTGATCTGAGGGGCTTCTGGCAAAACCAGGGAGGGCATTTATGGTCCTGTGGCTCCCAAGCATTGAGAGCTTCTGCCTTGGGGCCCCACATGGCACCTGTGGGTGACAGCCATGGTCCATGGTGAGCAGGTGGGAAAGGTAAGGAGATTGAGCCAGAAAGCTCTGATCAGGTCCTATCAAGGGCACTCGGTTTCTCTGTGGTTTCCTTGGCCTGGACTGTTATTCTCAGTACCTATAGGCTTCTCTTGCTCACCTCTTCATGTTCTTACTCTGATGTCCCCTTCTCAGGATGCCTTGCAGGACTGGCTGATTTAAATTTGCAACCACTCTCCCCAACACTGTCTGCACACTCTCCACAAAATCCGTATCATCTAAAATACTATATATTTTACTCATTTATGTGTTTCTGTGTATCTGTTTCTCCAACACAAGGGTCTTGTCTGGTCACTTCACAAAGACCTCCCAGTGCCTAGAGTGCTGTCGGGCACGTGGAAGTTACTATTGATGGAATAATGCAAACATAGCGATTACCAGTATCTCACACACCCAAACTGAGTCAATAGAGGCGACCCCAACTAAATAGGAAAAAATTAAAACTAAATGCAGGAGCTGAAATTATTAATAATAAAACCCAAAGCATTAAAGTTGTTCAAGATTAATAAATTGGAGTGGCCAAAGTGCGTGTGTGCGTGTGTGCGTGTGTGTATGTTTCATTTAGAGAGTGTGGATCATGTTAAACGGCAAGAAACCTTTTAAGAGAAAAAACCATTTTTACAATTTGAGTCCACTTGATTGAAAATATACAAATTGTCTTGGATATCAATCATATCTCGAGTATGTAAAAGTAACTGTGAATTAAACAGAAAGTTGGGATACATTATTTTGCAAACTAAGAGTACTTCCAGTAGTTGTCTTTTGAGGGAGCAAGCTCTGTCTGTATCAAATCTTATGGGATTTGCCTTTTAGGAAAAAACCATCGTGGCTGTGAGAGTCAGGTGGTATACGTTCTCTTATCAACGATTGTCTGAGAAAGCTTCGTACTTTTCCTCAAATGCGACTAAGGACAGTATCAATTAAAGTGTTTACCATTTCATTATACTTATTTATTCATTTGACTTACTGTCTCCAAGATAGCCATCCATCTATCTAGTCACTCAGCAACAAATAGCAAGTAGGCAGCGAATATTTAGCAAGGGCCAATTATGTGCGGGGCGCTGTGTTATATATAACGGGACGAATATGATGGGCTCCCTGCCTTGAGAAGTGTATTTCCCAGAAGGGGAGACAAGCTGCATTAACATTTTCCCTGCCACCCCCCCCCAGCTCTGCATGCATGCTATCCTCAGGCAGGAGGGAAGGACTGAGCCCCACAAGCAACAGGGAAGTGTAGCTGGGAGAGGTGAGCAGCCCAGTGCCAGAGTGTTGTGTGCAAGCAGTGACGACAGGTCTGGCCACGCTACCACGGGTACTGAGTGCCGGGTGGGAGTTTAGACTTGATTCATTGGACAAACTGGCATCTTTGCACTGATTCAAGGTGTCAAGAGGATAACCGGGATACTTAGCCTAGATGAATCTGACAATTTGGATTGCATTAAGAAGTAACACTTAATTTTATAGCTCTTATTCAAACTGATGCAAAAACAGCCTGCAAGATGTTGAATTTGGGGAGCCGTAATTGGATGGGATGTATGCTTTCAATTTGTGTGATGGCTAATGACAGGCAGTGGCCAGAAATAGAAAATAATTATTACAGGACAGCTAACAATTGGCCCGAGCCTGTGCCTGAGATTGCCAGGGACGCCAGGAGTTCATTTGGAAAGTCCTCACTCCCAGCCTGTGAGGGACTGTCCGCTGGCATGGATGCGTGCTAGGCAAGCAGCTAAAGGGCCAGGCTGTGTGGCGCACAGCAGAGCCTCGGCCCCAGCAGACGCCTGACACCCTCCAAGGCTGGCACTGAGCCGCGTCCGTGGCTCAGGCAGAAATGTCATTTCTGGCTCCTGTTGGGGGCTAAAAGTCACAAGGTACCCTTTCCAAGTCAAGTTTTCTGTTCTTTATTCATGCTGTGTTCATCTTCATCTGCTCATTGGCCAAGGGCGTGAAGATGGGTCTTCGGCAGCTGATCAGGAAGCAGAGATGGCTGCCGGCTGTGGCCTCTCCTGGCCCTGTGTCCACTGACACCAGATCTCAGCTGAGAGAACGCACAGTGGCCACGCGGCTCCACGCCGGTCTTTGCTCCCCCAGGCAGGCGCTGAACAGGCCGGTGGGGGCAGGTGAGAGGGGGCTGCAAGCAGCGGTTGCTTGGTTTCATCGTAGGAGTCAGGGCTGGGGCCACAGCTCAACATGCAAACCCCATCCAGCAAACTACCCACTTATCCCAGTCTATCCCGGGCCGATGACCTCCAACTAAACGTCCAGGACCTTCCCTGAGAAGAAAATGGTGACGGACAGTAGCCAGCACTTCTCCCGCATGCGCACTGCAGAGCCGAATTTGTCCCCGCTACCACTCTGAGAATCCAAAGCGCTCGCCCCACCGTGTAGCACAAAGGACAAACTAAATTCTGTCCATTGTTTGAGGAAATTTCAACTTTCCTACCTACATAGGAAAGACTGAACCAGAGGGACAGACGCATCCACCCAAATCCATGAACCCGCTCCTTCTCTCTCCCTCCGTCTCCCTCTCTGTCCCCCAGTCATTCATATCCAGACTCCTACTGTACAAATAAGTTTTTGATATTAATATCCTGTGGAGAGAAGAGTAAATCCCAGATCCCTCCGGTAAAGTTGCCTAAAGTGGCTTCCTTTCTAATTATTTATTCTTTTAAAAATCATTGTGTTCTATTATTTTTAAATACCAAGCTGCATTAGAGGGAGAAAATTCTTTACTGATCCTGGTTTCAAGGTGTCTCCCATCTGTGAGTAAGACGCACTACCTGGGGAACAGTGAGGCCGGAGAATAGACAGACGGACAGGAGGAGGTGGCTTCAAGCCACAGGCAGGGTCCTGGGTATACAGAGGTGGGCGTTTGCCTCACAAGACTGGTGTTGTCCTGGGTCCTGGGTCCCACATCCCCAGAGCTGGGGAAGGGGTAGGCAGTCTCGGAGGGCTTAGTGGAATAAGGGGTGTCACGGCACTGAGACTGTGACCAGGGTGGAGAGGGAGTGAGGTTTTATCCGGGCTCGTCCTTCCATTGCCGTGGTAGTGAACACAGCAGAGGAAGAGACACTAGGGCATTGGTATCTGTGATTGCCAGGCCCCAGGAGCCATTGGAGGGGCTTCTGGAGGGGAGTCCGCCAGGCCCCTCGGCCCTGTGTGCACCTGTACCCTCAGCTCCCACCCTGGATGCCTCATAGGCCACTGCCATAGGGTCCCCAAACCCAGATGCCACATCGGCAGCTCCACTGCCTCATGACGGAGACGCTTTAAAAGGTTAGGACGTCCTCAGGTGGGGGCCCTCCCCACGCCTCACCTGATGGGCCGGCCTCAGCACCGCTGGCCGCAGAGAGATCCCTGAAGCGGGGACAGGAGACAGGCGGGGAAGAACTGACCAGGTATCATGCCCCTGCCTCCCCCCAGATAACGCTGGAGCGGCTCAGGGTGGGGGTTCCGATGTCTGGAAAACACCTGGTTTTGAGGCAGATTTGAGGGCTGCTATCAGCAAAACTCCCTCCCTCCTTCTTCTTCCAAGGCAAATCCACCCAGGATGCGGGGCTCGGTCTCAAGGCTTGTCCTCTGGGAGACTTTGCAGCAGGACTTCCCCTGTTCTTTCACCCCCCCCCATTGTGGGGTCTCTTCTTCGCTCACTCCCCAGACACCGATGAGCTCTCAGGTGCCCAGCAGCTGCACGGGTCCCACGGACCTGGTCCTGCACTGGGGGTCCACACTCTGGGGCAGAGCCGGGCGACCCACCGCCTGCCACCTGCTGTGGTGGACACATGAACGGGGGAAACAGCACAGAGGCCACGCAGAGTGCAGTGGATGCATGTCCCCAAGAAGAGAGCGCAGGGACCCTCCGGTCCCTCATGCCTGAGCACAGGCTCTCAGTCCCAGGACAGTGTTCCACAGGCAGAGGCACATGCTTTATCTAGAGGGGCCCCGGGTCACCTGGAGAGCGTTTCTGGTTTTAAGGATCTTTAATGATCGCTCTCCTGGGGCAGGTGAGACGATTTCAGCCACGTGCCCGGTGTTGGGGACTAGGGAGCTTTCCTGGCTTCCTCCCTGCCCTCTTCCCAGCACACAGGGCCTCTCTGATGTTGTCAGCATCAGCACCACTTGCAGACGCCCCCCGCCCCCCCAAGGCTGCTCTCTGAAGAGGCAAAAGCCAGTTCAGCCATGGGGCGCTGCTGCCCTGTCTGCGGCTGTGCACGTGTCCACAGCGGCTCCCAGAAAACCCACTTCTGCCTGCCCTCTTGCTCGCACCCAGGTCCTGCCTGCTGTGCCCTGCGAAGCCAAGGAAGCAGCTCCTGTTGGCACGAGCAGAGGGAGCGCGTGGCAGTTTGCTCGTGGCTCCTGGCCATGTGGGTCCCTACACCTGGCGGGGGCATCTGCCAGCTGCCTTGGGCTTGTGCCAATCAGCACAGTGCCCTGGGAGTGCTCCACGGACCCCAGGGAGCCCCCTGGCCCGCTCCTCTGGAGAACCCGAATTACTGCTCTGGAGCAGAGCCAGCTTCCCCCGGACCACTCCATTTTATAGGTGTGTCCACCTGGGGCCATAGTGACATGCTGTACCCTACGTCGTCCCAGCTGTCACGAAAGCTGTGTGGGGGCCCTGGGGATCCCATTTCTCAAAAAAGTGTGTGACCCCTCTCCTGGTCTCTTTTGTGCAGGACCTTGGAGACTCCGGAGAGCCGAGAATCTGAATGGAAGCTTAGGTGACCCCCCCCCGGTGCCTCACCAATAATTGTCCTTCCTTTCCCAGGCTCCTGGCCCACTGCCCGTTTCTGCTGGTTCATTGTCCCTGGTGTTTCCCATCCTCACGTCCCTCGTTAGGGGATCATGTGATGAATGTGACCCATAACCCAAGCATTGCTTTGTCTCTGTTCTCAGCAAAAACTGCCACAAACACCGGCCTGGTGGCATTAGACTCTCGGGGGTCAGTGTCAGCGACACGGAAGAGACACTGGGGCTGCTCATTCGCTAAGATAATGTGACAGCCGCCTGTCAGTTTCTCGGTCCAGTTCTGGTAAACTGCATGAACAGCCAAGATTCTGCAAGGTTTTCTACTTTTTTCCTATTTCTTTCTTTTCCTTTTCCATTTTTTTTTTTTTGCACTGCAGACAATCCCTTGGCCTTATGACACGAGCTTTTAACCATGATTCATGAAGTAATAAAGGAATCCTTTATTCAAGAAGCCCCTTATCCTGCTAAAAATTCCTTCTTTATTAGCTTTCTCATTATGATCCTGTGCAGGCATCCATTTCGTAGGAAGAGCCAGATTCCTTATCTCTCGGGAAAGGGACGTGAGAGACATTTAAATAGTATAATAACCAGATTGCTGATTTGTCAGAAACTCATAAGAAAATAAGTCCGGCTTCTCAGTGACCCTGGGGTCTATCCTGGGGTCAGAAGTCTCACAAAACACCGGTGACTCCACGGGCTGTCTCCTTGTAAGCCGTTGGTACAACCAACTCCGTGGGTAAGGTTGGAGCGTCTCTGACAAATCCCGACGGGAAAATCTCCAGAGTTCGCCCGAGACCTCTCTGGTCGCTGACTCGAGTCCCTGCCCACCTTCCGGGGCAGACTTTCCACGTGCACGGTTCCCTGTGGAGCCCAAACAAAGCATTTGTGACCGCCAGAGGTGCCATCACGGGGACCGTGATGAGACCCTGCTGGCATGCACTCACGCGTGTGCTCAGCCTGGTCAGCGCGTGCTCGCTGCATGTTTGTAAGAGTTCTTTCCTTTCCCCGGCCAGCTGCTCTTCTGAGCTTACAGAGGCCCCTGAGTTGATCCGTGTTAGGAACCTGCAGACTGAGGAGCGGGTGGACCTGAGAGTGACGTCAGGAATACATGGGTAGAGCGCACCTGCTCTGTCCTGGGGTGGGGGGTGGGGGGTGTTCGATCTCACAACCCTGACATCGCGACCTGAGCCAAAACCAAGAGTCAGACACTTAACCGACTGTGCCCCCCAAGTGCCTGGTGGCTTTGAATTTCTAGAAAGAAATATATAAGGCAGGATTTAGAAAAGTTATTTGATCCCCAGAAGTCCTTTTTCTCAGCAGAATCTTGTGGGACTCCCATTCCATGGATAACACTTCTAGAAATGCTTGATATAACATGGTAAAGAGCTAATCTGGGCTGGGGGGAGAGCGGGTCTGAGGACGTTCCAGGGGACAGAGGGAGAGAATTCAGACATGGCCGGATGCATAGGAGGGCCTGTGTCATGAAGTTGATGGGGTCCTGCCAGACCCCCGGTCACCTGTGCCTTTTGGTTCACACACTGCCTCCCTCCAGAAGAGCCTGTCACTCCATCCCTGGGCGTTCGCTCTGGTTGTAGGCTGCAGGTGAGACTGACGGAAAGTACCAGGAGGTCAATGTGCCTGGGAGCAGCCTCCAGACAACAAAGGGTGGGGGTGGATGGTAAATACACGTCTTCTCACCCCACACACCAGTCGACAGTCACCCAGCACCCTGGCAGGTGGGGTCTCTGGATTGCCCACTCTCTTATCGGTGCTTTCTGGAGTCACCTTCCTGATGAACCACTTTCACCCAAACCCTGGTCTCAAGGTCTGCTTCCAGGGAAGCCCAAACTAAAACAGGTACTTACTTAACTAAAAAGGAGGACGCATCATTTCCGTCGTAATTCCTGTGGAGGACTTCACCTTGCCTTTCACATGCCCCAGATCCGCCTCTGTATCTGTCCGCCTTGCTGCCATCCACTCTCTATCCATCAGGCCTCCATCCGTCTGTCCGACTGATCTACCATCAGCTCTCCACCCGCCTAGAAAAGGACAAAAGTAGATACACGAAGTGCTAACGCTCACCCCTGCGTAACATGGATCAAGGGCGAGGAGCCCGAGTGCGTGTCTGTGTACGTGTGTGTGGCCTTGTGTGTTGTTTGAGAACTCCAAAACCAATGTACACTCACTTTTATATTCTGGCAGGAAACATGAATGTTTTTATAATGCTTATCTGTAAGACAAAAGATCTCATACTCAACCTCTGCACTCTGGCGGCGCTCTCCTACTGGGAAGGAATGGCAACATAAATATAGGTATTCAGCACCTCTTTTCCTTAAAACTGTGATCTCCCTTAAAAGAAAAGAAGGAAGACAGAGAAAGGAATCACACAGCAATTCACCAACTAGCTAGTGCCACGTTGGTTCCTGAGGAGGTGGTCGAGCCCGTTCCTTAGCTTCTGCGTGGGATGCTCCCCTCGCCTGCTGTTTGAAGTCATTTCCTACAGAATCCCATGCCTTCATCACTCTGCCTTCACTATGAATTATGACTCATCCGCCTACACAGAGCCCCTCAGAGACTTTGGTTTGCTTCTGAATCAGTGACATTTTAGGCCCCGGGACCGTAGACCATTTCCATTAAACGTACACTGTCACCAGAATGCCCTTAAATGTAGCTCAGAGATTGAACTAAGGTACCTTTGTCAGAAAGATCAGATTGGTTAATGGGGAACTAGAAATTACCCGTATGTGACAAATCGTGTCAAGGTCCTACCTGAGCGGGGCTGTGCCTGGGGTAGAATGAGGCCTGAGCAAGACGCAGAGAGTTCTGACAGTTCCCCAGCTTGCAAGCCAGCACCATAGGCCATGCAGCTCCTGAGAGCGCCCAGACCACGTGGGTCATTTCCAGATACGTTCCTTTGTCGCGTGTGGGTGTACGAGGGCATGTGTTTCCCAAGAAATCTCAGCTGGCCCTCAGCTAACAGAAGGTCTGAGGGACCTATGACAGGCACATACTTAGTGGTAGGGAGGGAGAGTCGGCAGGAAAGGCCTGCCACACGGAGCTGGCCTAGCCGCTGTTCTCTCCCCAGGGATGGCAGGACGGAGACGTTGGTGGGGGAGGGCAGCGGGGTGTAGGGCCAGGCCAGCGTGAGAATGGCTTTGAACACCTTTCCACCATCTCCCTAGAATGTGACTCTTGTTACTTCCAGAAGCATAAGCAGTAGTTTCATTCTCTTTAACGAGAATGCAGGCCCCCGTCCCCATGACAACAGATCAATATGACAAACAGTCGGTCTAGATTCGGATGTCTGTCTGATAATCCTTCGGAAGTGGCCAATAAAGACTTAAAGGCTGCTTATGCGCTGGCACTTGGGCGGCCCTGGGAGGCTGTCCCGTGAGCGAGCCTGCTTCTGACGCCTCGGTGCACGGCGGTAGAGAGGTCTGGTCTGCGGACCACACAGCACCAAGGGCAGCGCCAGCCCACATTCTCACCTCCTCCTCCATGTTGCTTTCCCTCTTCGACTCCATCCATCACCTTTATAGTCACGTTCTTTGGCTCCGTTGTATCTCCACTTGCCCCTTCTCCTTTGGAGAGAAGGACCCGTGGGCAACCTTGACGCCAAGGAGGGCAGAATGAATATAGCTGCCATCCTCCGTCAGGTGCATTTTCAAAGCAGCACATTTGGTTCGACTAACAACACTCTACTCAGTAGCCCTGTGCTGGTCTTTCTCCATTAGCCCTTCTGGAATCAGTCTCTTCCGGCCTTCATCTTTCCTGGGCTCCAAGGGGATGAAGGCCTGAAGTTACCAGCTCCCTCCCCCTCAGGCTTCTGTCAGTGGAAATGTCAACAGAGAATAAGATCCCTAAGAGAGCCAGAAGGGCACTCTCTCTCCCATTCTCCATGCCACAGGCCCCGTGACTGTGGCCAGGCTTCATCCCTCTAGGCTGAGAACACCTGCTGGGTAGCTCCCTTTATGGTACCAGCTCTCACCTGTCTCAGGTGACACTCCTTCCTCCCCTGCCTCTTTGGGCCTATGGCACGTAGTGGCCCTTAGCAGTGGCTATCACAGGGCACCTCAAAATCCCTAGTTGGCTACTTTAACTGACTTATGTATCCACGAGTTGTCCCTTCATTGAGCTCTTTGGTCCAACCCTTTTGAGTGTGACTTTCTTGCCTGCAGAGACTGACTGACAGCATTGGCTGGTGGTGTAGAGGGTGGAGACAGCACCCCATTAGGGGCATGGAGGTAAGGCTAAGGGACCCTGAGCTCAGTCCCCTTTCTTGATGTTTAAGCATGAGTTACTGTCACTCTCCTTGAGTTGGGGCCATCAGCAGACATAGGCCCCTCAACTTCCTTCTTCTGTTTCAGAAATGCCCAGAGCAGTCTACTTAGGGACCTCGGTGCAGGTGATGCTGGCCGTGGTTGGCTTTTCTCCAGACCATGGGTGAAGGCTTGTGGCATCCAGGTGTTTTGCAGACTTGGTCAGTTGGAACATACCTCCTTGGAGTCCAGACATGCCCACACCACAGCCCAGCGTCAGCCACTCAGAGCTGCTGTCCCTGGGAATTCGCCTTTCTACTCCTTCTTAGCTTTTCCTGCTCACTTCTCCCTGAACAAGGAAACAAGGACAGAGTCCCTGGCAATTTGCCAGTTGCTTCATGAAGTCTGACCAGCAAGCTGTCCACGTTTCCCTCTGAGAACTTCCTGAGGGGAGAGAGGCAAGGACAGGAACTGGACGTTAGCACTGCTGAGCTCCTGAAAGTCTGAAATGCCCACACTGGACATGACACACCCCACTCCCTCACAAGCTCTGGTGTTGTGCTCTTGCCGTTTCCTGACTCCCTACCCACCCCAGCCGCCCTGAGCTGCATTCCTAGACGCTCCTTCTCTCCCATCACCCACACAAATCACCCACCAACCCTTGCGAATTCCATTTCCTCGACGTTCTTGAACGACGTTCTACACTTTTCTTCATCCCCACCAATGCTACCCTGTTTGAGTTGACAGCCATTTCTCCTGGAACACTGGAACAATTTCTTTCCAATCTGGTCTCTTCAGTTCCTATCTTGGCCCTGGAGATTATTCTCTCTGTTGGTGCTAATGTGTTCTTTCTACTCACATACTCACACACTGGTCATACCATCCTGTAGCTCAATACCCTTCAGTGGCAAAAAGTCGTTTGATTCACGAGGCATAG
The DNA here is from genome assembly GCF_002007445.2 of Ailuropoda melanoleuca. Lineage (NCBI taxonomy): Eukaryota > Metazoa > Chordata > Mammalia > Carnivora > Ursidae > Ailuropoda > Ailuropoda melanoleuca. The sequence continues at coordinate 143,274,979 of NC_048220.1, read as the reverse complement.
AATGCCCCTCAGCATCTGACCTGTGGACCTGTCCAGTCCTGTCACCTCCCAGGCCCGTGCTGTCCCATCTCCTGCCTTTTACTCCCACTGAGTGCCATCCTGGGACACGAGTGCGAGATACGAAACAATCTGCTCCCAATTTCTTCCTCAACTTTGCCTTTCCTTGTAAGCTGCTTAACTGTGTCTTCCTCCAAACAGAAGAAATGATGTTTTAAAAATGTTAACTTGACCTAGCTTCCCATTCAAAATCTAGTGCAAAGACCCAAATTGTTACAAAATCAATTCGTCCCCGATAGTGCAAAATCTCATCGAATCACCTGTGATCCTCAGGAGAGAGCCGTCCCCTCACAAAGCATGGACGAGCCTTGCAACAGAGGAGTGGGGCCAGATGGGAAGAACTTAAGGAGGTTTCTATCCACCCCGTCGATCACCCTCAAGGCACAACCCCTCCTACTCTGTACTCTCAAATGTAAAGAAGTTGTCCATCAAATGCTCACAAACGATCATCCTGATAGTGAAATTGTGTGTGTGTGTGCGCGTGTGTGTGTAAGATAAGGATCATCTTTCGCCTGCAATCCTAGGTAATGTCCTTGGCTTAAAGTGCCCTCCCTAACATTTCACTGCCTGGAAAATGCTTTCTTATCCTTCAAGACTGTACAATGTGTTACCACAGCATTTTTACAATCGTCTGCAAGAGAATTCATTTATATGTTCATTTGTCCCTGTGATCTATTTCTCTATTTCATGACTGTTCATTGCCATTCTCCCCCTGCAGTCCCATCCAGCTCCCTGAAAAGCCCCTGTAATGTGCCGTTGCCCTTGGAATGAAGACAAATCACTTTAGCCGAGCTGACAAAGGCTTGCATGGATTCGTCCCTTCCTGCTTCTCAACTGCCCCTAGAGGGGACACGCATCCATCTGATAACAGAGCCCACACATCACATCAGTGCACCAGGACAGCCTAGTAGGCAGGAGATTTTAGCACAAAGGAAAGGACTCATCACAAATCATGGAGAAAATGATGACAGTTTGCTATATTGTTTTGCATACACGTTGTATCACTTGTTTACATATGTTAGCTGGTCGGAAAAATCTCCATAGATTTTCACTTCACACTGTGCATTCAACAGAATCCCAAATAGAGGGAAAAGGTAAATTCTGAGGTTGAACATGAGTTTATTTATAAATGAGAAAGTATTTTCAAAGATTTTTAGGATCTAAAGATGGGGAAGAATTTGTCAGTAGAAGTGCCAAAGAAGACAATACGAGAGTGAAAATAAACTGATTTGTTTAGCTACCGCAGTTTTTCATCATATTGTCAACATCACAGGCAAAATCAAAGGACCAAAACACCTTGGGTGAATATTTGCAATATGTTTGGTAAAGAATTTATGCTTTAAATATACAAGAGGGGCGCCTGGGTGGCACAGCGGTTAAGCGTCTGCCTTCGGCTCAGGGCGTGATCCCGGCGTTATGGGATCGAGCCCCACATCAGGCTCCGCTGCTATGAGCCTGCTTCTTCCTCTCCCACTCCCCCTGCTTGTGTTCCCTCTCTCACTGGCTGTCTCTATCTCTGTCAAATAAATAAATAAAATCTTTAAAAAAATAAAAAAATAAAAAAATAAATAAATATACAAGAACTCATCAGCCTCAATCAGAAATGTGCTGACAGCTCCACGGAACAGTGTCCAGTGTTTTAAATGCTCTGTAATAGTGTAAGCTCTTTATTACTTGTTTGTTATGGTTAATATTTGTTATTTGTTACCAATTGTTAATATTTGTTATTTTTTAATATTGTTACTATTGTTAATAGTACTATTTCTAAGATATAGGGAGAAAATACAAGGTCCAAAGGTCATAAAAATAAGGGTGAAACACATAAAACAATGTCTATCATCACTTGTAATTAGTGAACCCTAAATGCTTAATGGATACAATTTTTGGCTATTTTATTAAGATTTTAAAATAAAAATCAATAAAAGAGAATAAAATAAAAATCAGTACTATCCGAGACTATTCACTTTGTAGTAATAATTAACATCATTACCAAATCATTCCTGTTCTTGTTTTTGATTTTTTATCCTTGGAGCAATTCTTCTGTTCTTGCAAGACACCATGGATGAAGGTACGTACGCAGGCGCAAGTGGTGTGTGTCCCATGTGGGCGGAGTCTCAGACCCCACCAACAAATGGCAAGACCAGCTTCCCCAGCCGAGGGTGGAGGCACATTTGGGCTGCAGTCACCTCCATCTCAGGCTCTTTGTGGATGATGGCGGTCAGGGAAACGGCCAATGTGCAGTGGCCAAGGGACGTGGGCAGGAGAAGGACCCTTTCTGTGTGTCAAGCTCCGGAAAGAGATTGTCTTGGTTGATACCACCTATGGGGGAATGCAATTTGGAGGCATCGTTCATGAGAACAGTTTGATGGTATATTAAGAGATTTTAGAGAATCTCAGATGGATTGACTGATTCCTGCTCATTCTCTCGTTCATCAGGCAAACATTTTCTAGGCTTGTGATGTGTCTGGACACGTAGCAGGCACAGAGAAAACAGAACAGACAGGTGCCCGCATAGGACCACAAAAATAATTCCCTCTCAAATAATTAGAAGCATAATTAATAAGTACACAAACATGAAAAACACATGTTTTTCTTTATGAGATTGATCAGTTAGAGACAAGGCAAATACTCAAGAACAGGAGAATGTTAAAAATTATTCTAGTGATGGCGTAAAATGTTTTGCTTATGATTTTAAAACAATATTCAGAGGCATAACAAATAGTAATTGTATAATAATTAGTGAAGAGAGCAAAGTGTGTTTAAAGTATAGTATAGTCTAAATTTTATAAAGCGTATGCTTATATCAAAAAAAGATAAAGTTTACATCAAAAACTAGGGATGTACTGTATGGTGACTAACATAATATAATAAAAATTATTATAAAAAAAGAAGAAAAAATGAAAAAATAAAAAATTAAGATCCAGTTCACTTCATTGCTAAAAAAAAAAAAAGATAAAGTTATACATCAAATTATTCAAATTGATTATCTCAGGGTAGAGGGAAAATGATTTTAATTTTTCTTTGTATTTTTTGTATGCAAAAGTTTAATAATGGAATTGCATTTTTTAATAAAAATAACAAAAAATAAAAGTCATTAAAAAATATTTTCCACCAATTCACAGGCTCTCCTGAGGATGAATTAAATTACGTTTTTAGAGTGCTTACAATTTATGCATAACAACTACAGCATTATTAAAACAAAACACAGACCTAACTCCAAAAGAACAGAAGGATAAAAAATAAATTGCAATCTGATCCAAAATGATAACACTGTTTAGAAAAAAAATTTTCAGTGACTGAGCACCCTAAGGAATAGATTGGTTTTAGTCCAGTAGGGCTATAATAGGCAATTAAAGTATAAATTTGCATAATAAGAGCCAACTCTCAGCCAACTCCCAATTTTAAAACTGAGAGCACTGAGAACACAGAGACATAACTATTGTTTGTTATAACCATAGTGGAATGGGTGCTCGGCAATCCCGGGGATGAAAGCAAGTGAACAGCACATCATCGTTGTTGGTGAAGTCCTGCTGCTTGGTCACACTGGAAGTGGGGGAGGGCCACGTTTGAGTTTGTTCAGGATCTTAGGTCATATGTATATATCATATTATACATACTCTATCATAATATTAATAATTAATAATTAAAATAGTAATATAATATATAATATTGTATGTGTTGTGTAACAATGTATATATAAAATATATATGCTGAATATATATATGTATATTTATTTATTTCCCACCCCCAATAATAAATTTTGCTCTTTACCTGACTCATTGGTTTTATGATACTTCTTGCTAGGAGCATCAGAATGGAGACTGTGGAGGGACTGTGCCAGCTTATAATTACATCAAATATACTGATTCATGCAAGACTTTGGAGAAATTTCCCACCTATCTTAATCTTTATACTTTTTGAAGTAAGTGGCTCAATTACTTTGACTTCCTTTTCTTAAATAAAGAAATGTAGGCAACCTTTCGACATTCGTGTACAATTTAGTCAAAAAGCCATTTGGTGGGGCCAAGCAAAGCTGGCTTCTATTTGGAGCAGAGTTGCTGGTCTGGTGCAGTAAGGAGCCTGACATGCAGGACACCTGCAGGGAGGAGGGTGTGGGAGGGAGTGTGGGGAGGAGGCACCTGCAGGGAGAAGGGGGAGGGTATGGGAGGGAGTGGAGGGGGGAGGCACCTGCAGGAAGGAAGAGGAGGGTGTGGGGGGGAGTGGAGGGGGGAGGCACCTGCATGGGGCTACTGTGTTGGTGTCATGTCAGGAAGAATGATCAAGGACATGAGCATACTGAGGACGGTAGGAGACATGTTCCTCACTGTCAGAAAAGGGATTTACAAATAGAAATATGGAAAGAACTCGATTTTCAATTCATTAAGGAAATTATAAGAAAAAAATGTATTTTCTTGTTTTTTTTAAGATTTTATTTATTTATTTAAGAGAGAGAGAGAACAAGCAGTGGGGAGGGGCAGAGAGAGAGTGAGAAGCTGATTCCCCGCTGAGCAGGGAGCCCAATGCAAGACCCTGCGATCATGCCCTGAGCCAAAGGCAGACACTTAACCACCTGAGCCACCCAGGCGCCCCATAAATTCTCTTTTGAAATAGATACAAAAAATCCTTATGAGCTATTGGCAAATTGAATTCAAACACGTAAAAATATATATCGTTACCAGCAGGAGTTTCCAAAAGAATCACCGAAAAGTAAATCTCATTACTTCAGGGAAAAAGGGGTGATCTGAAGAACATATAAATCAGAAGTTGATTTAAAAATTAGCTCATACTTGGGATGCCTGAGTGGCTCAGTCAGTTAAGTGGCTGCCCTCAACTCAGGTCATGATCTCAGGGTCCTGGGCTCAAGTCCCACATGGGGCTCCTTACTCAGCGGGGGTCTGCTTCTCCCTCTGCCTGCTGTTCCCTGGCTTGTGCTCTCTCTCTCTCTCTCTGACAAATAAATAAATAAAATCTTTAAAAATTAAAAAAAAACTAATAAAAATCAGCTCATATTTAGAGGTAAGAAATAAAACATCACTTCATTTTCTCCTCACCAACATGGGAAGCTTGAAGACACTTTAGTAGGTCATTGAAAATTCAGTGATTTTCAATCTGGAATTCTATACCCAGTCAATGACTGACTAGATTCAGAGGGTAAATGCAGTTATTTGACACTCAGAGCAAATAATCTGCAAAGGCTCGTTTCCTACCAGCCACTGAGGGTATCAGACAGAGGGAGTACATGAGGGCAGGGTAGAGGCTGAGAGCGCAGAGGGCGGGCCATGTGTGCCACGGTCACATGCCTTCCCCCTCAGGGTCATCAAGAGCAGGGGGCACCTGATCAGCCCCGAGGGAGGGCCGCCCCAGCCCCAGTCTATTTCCTGCCCCGGAGGAATCAAGAACCAAGAAACAGAGAGCCTCGGACCCAGGGCACAAGGCCGTTCACCAGCGTAGTGCAATGAAGAGAAGCCTCAGGTGTGGTGTCCTGCCACAGACCAAGAAAACCGGTATGAGCTCCTTACTTAGAAACACGGAGATGAATACCTTACCACAAAAATTACAAACTTTAAAGTGACTATTTCTGTAGAATAAGAAAGGGGGGTGGGCAGGGAGTAGCAGGAAGGTGTTATATTTTGCTTTCAGCTTTCTTTGTTTCTTTTTTACCATCCAATTTGAAATGTCATATTTACCATTTGGGTAAAAAAGGAAAAAAATAATTTAAATGAATCTAGAAAGATAAATTCCAGTGTAACCTACCACATTTAGATCGAAGGAGTAATGAGTTATTCTCTTACCTTAGACATAAGGAAAAAGTTTCACAGAAGTCAACAGCCATTCATCAAGAGACAAACCTACCTTAACAAACCAGGGATGGGGGGGCTTTCTTTGACATGGGAGAGTATCTGCCCAAAACCTACAACAAACGTCACACATTGTGGGGGAATATTAGAAGCGTCCCATTTAAAATCAGAATTAACACCAGTTGGCCAGTCTCTAATAATGAAAAAAAAAAAAAAAACCCTGAAAGATGATGCAAATGAATGCAGAGAACTGTCCCATTCCTAGAGGAGGAGGCCCAGTGTTGTAAACATGTCAATTCTTTCCAAATTTGCCTGCAAATTTAAAACCATTTCAGTTAAAAGCCCTGCAGAAATCGTTTTGTGAAAGCTTACAAATCAATTCAGAAATTTATATGGAAGACTAAAGGTGCTTTTGAAGATAAGGTAAGATGGATAAGATGCTTTTGAAGAGTCATAACTGGGGGAGGAAGTCTTGGGGCCGAGGTGAAAGGGCTGTGGGAAGGGCTGTCATGAGCCATGTGGTGCAGGGGGAAGGAACAGAACAGCATCCAGGGAGGAAGCCGCATTCGTGGGGACTGTGCCGGAGGCAACCAGCACCACCGGCCAGGGGGAACGAGACTATTCCATGAGTGCAGTCAAGACCATCAACAGTCCCTTTGGAAAAATAAATTTGCACAATACACAAATAACTGCACGAGGGATGAAGAATCTAATGGAAAAAAGAAGCCAAGAGGCTCCTTCTCTGTCCCAGCGATTATGAAGTTGTCTTTCTATAGTTTGTTCTAATTATTTAAACAGCATAAGAACAGTGAACAATAAACTCAAGCAACAAAAAGCGAAGTAAATGTAATTAGTTCAAAATATAAAACTCGGTACCTTGCGAGACTCTGTAAATATTTAAAATACAATAACAGTCTGGGAGAGAGTAATTTCAACGTAGGCGGCAAGTGAGAGAGAAGTACGCACAAGAGAGGAGGAACTTTTAGGAATCAATGAGTAAATGAAGAGCCAACTCATAGAAGAAATGTGAACATATATGCTAACCGTGACAAGATGCTAGCCTTCAGGACTAACCAGGGAAATGCTCATTAAAACAGCAAGGAAGGGCTTTTTTTTTTTTTTAAGATTTAATGTATTTATTTGAGAGAGAGAGAGAGAGCGAGCACAAGCAGGCAGAGCTGCAGGCAGAAGGAGGGGGAGAAGCAGGCTCCCCCTTGAGCAGGAAGCCAGATGTGGGACTGGATCCCAGGACGCTGAGATCATGACCTGAGCTGAAGGCAGGCGCTTCACCAACTGAACCACCCAGATGCCCCAAGAAGGGCAATTTTTTTTTTTTTTTATGAAAGAGAGATAGGCAAAGAGGAGGTAGGGTGGAATAATGTGTTGGCCAGAAAGTGTGGGATATGGCCTTTCCTGCCCGGCTTGAGGGCCGTCTAACTAGCTCCGCGATCGTAGGGGTAGCGTGAGCACCCTGAAAAATAAATAACGTGCATACCCTGCAAACAAGCAATTCCACCTCCCGGTTTGTGAGCTAGACGAAGGCTCACCAGGAGATACCCTCAGGACTGTGTATTGGGCACAGGTCGTAACACTCAAAGGTTGGGGACACACCGAATGTCCATCAGCTGGAGATGGAATAAATACCATGGCACCAGACATAATGCAAGGACTCAACCACCATATTTATCTCTCCATATCAGTACAGACATGTCTCGGAAACAAAATATAGAAGAGAAGAGCAAAACGGACATCAGTAAATACAGGATTATGTCTTCACAAGTTAATAATAGACACAAAATAGTACGTAATTTTGGGACTGCAATATCTTATCCATGAACGTAAAAGCAAGAAGATCATATTTTTTTCCTTTCTAATGATGCTGGACTCTTAGCACAGAAGTTGGGGTTCACAAGACTCCTCCTGGTGGGGGCTAACAGTGATTTTAGCTGTATCTTTTATATTTTAGATCTTTAAATAGAGCATAATCAAAGCATTTACAAATGTCGAATGAAATATATAGATGGTAGGAATATGAGATTTTGTTTTTCCATTCTTGGTAGTTATCTCAGTTTTTTAAATTAAAAAAATAAAATTGGTTGGTAAAATGATCTGTAATAATCAAAACAATGTCACATCGGCGTGGCTTGGCCAAGCCTGCCCTCTTGTCTACTATCTCTGTGCATTAGGCCTTTATGCGTTTGATATCCTGGTAATCTTTAATAAAACTTCAAAGTCGTATTGGAGCCATTTAAACTATGCAGCAGGCCTCCGAGAAAGAAAAACTCAATTGGAGTCCTGGGGCTTTAAAATATGTTTAGCTTTGATAACATCTCATGTTCATATGAATCCTTTCATCCCCAGAATATTAAGCTCCTCAGACATGTTAGCTCAAGGGTCCCCACAGTCCCCCCGCGAGGAGGGAGACCGGCTGATGTTTTTTAGAAGAATCCAAACAGCGGCAAACTTAGATGCTCCGCGTCAGCAAAAAGACAGGTGGAGGCGCCACGATTCAGGGTCCCGACACCCAGAGTACGTCTCCGTGTCACTTGGGTTACTTATCCTCTCTTCAGTGACAGCCCCTACCCACCTTTTTATTACATATGCTTAATTCCTTAATTCATGCATCCATGGTCTTCGTCTGCAGCTCTTTCTCCTTAATTATTTTTAACGTTTTTCAGAGGAACACATCTAGAATCTTTTCAGTTTCAATATATATCTTCACTGTATCATCAGCACGGCAACACGATATGCTTACTTCTCCACCTCTGACCCTTGTCCCTTCTTTCCAGCCCTGCCATTGAATTTCCCTGGAATAAAAAAACATCGTTCCTTTTGGATGCAGGTGCATTCGAGTCTGTTGTGACTATGGTAGGCTGCCGTAGAGAGCTGTGAGACCTCTCGTCTGGACAGCGGTTTGTAGGTCTGGGATTTACAAGTGGATGAAGCAAGGAATTGTCATGTAGGTTAACTGTACATGGGGCTGGAATTCATTGGAAAACAGAGCATCTTTCTTTTCACTTCCTAGATTGTGGATGTGGCTGGAAGAAGTCCCCAGGGTGTGTCCCCTGGGAGTTTTCCTCCCTGGCCCTACCTTGGAGCCGTGTCATTATTTTCCTACTTCCATTTCAACATGAAAAATGCTCTTAGACTCCATGTTCGGCACGAGAAATGGATGGAAAAGAAACAGGGCACGTGTGAAATGTTTTAAAGATACTCAGAGTGCACCTGCATACTCCGCGTGTTCCTACGAGCGTGTCTCCCTGCTTGAGCTGTCTCTGTTCAGCTAAAGGAGAGTGACGACTGCTCCTTGGCCACGTATCCTTGCCCTTATGTTTGCTAAAGGTCAGGTGTCGCTTCAGAGAGGGGTCCTCCAGACTGCCCATGTCACCGCGACTTGAGGGCCAGGACCCCGTGTGTCCAAAGGTTGCTTCACCTTTGATGCGAGGGAGATGTGCGTTCATTCAGTACGTTCCCTTTGGAGGTGAACGTCACCTGATGGAAACAAGCATCCCTTCCGTTCATTGTTTAGATACAAGGACATGAACTGGAAACTCTTAGGGAGGGTGGGCGTTGTCAACCATCCAAGCCAGTTGAGTCCTGCAGGGCCGGTCGACTCCAGCAAAGGAGGGTTGCGAGCTTGCTGAGGTGGTGTGTCCTGGGGCGCTACTAGCACTCAGAGTGTGTGCATGTGAGTGTGTGTGCATGTGTGTGAGCGTGTGTGCGTGTGTGAGAGCGTGCGTGCGTGTGAGTGTGCGTGCACGTGTGTGAGTGTGCGTGCACGCAGAGGGGAGCTGGTGCAAGGGCCGTCAGTTACCGATGTGAGATACAGACAGATAGACGCGGACATACGTCCTTGGAGCTCCGCTGGTGCGTGAGGCTGGTGTGACTGGCTCAGCCTCCGTTAGGGAGAGAGCAGGAATGGCCACAACTGGTCCCCGTGGGGGAGGGCCGCCGAGTATGCAGGCGTGTGATGGCCCATTTGTGCCCGGGGCAGCCGAACAGGGGGAGAAAGAACGACCACTACCTCAGATATGCTCATCCACCCAATGACTCTAAGGTCCGTGGAGGCTCTGAGGTTATTAAATAAAACCACAGGGTGTGGACTTCACGCGTTCTAAGCGCCCAGCTACTGGCCATGGCTCTGTGCCTGGCATTTTCCACGCTCTCCCTTGTGTACAACTACCCCAGTAATCCTGTGAGAAGTGCCAGACAGGAAAGGGAAGGCTTTGCCGAGGTGACAAACGCCAAACCTCAGTCTGTTTCCAGCTGCCCGTCAGTCCACGGGGTTTCCCTCCAGCCCCTTGCCAGAGCCACTTCCCCGTGTGTCAGACAAACATGCAGAGCTGCTCGAGTAAGGGGCACTTCCCTCTGGACGTCTGCTTTCCCGGTCACCGCAGCAGGAGGAGAGGACACGGAGAGTCACGGATAGCATTTCATCACTTCCCAAAAAGGGACACATTGCACTGAGCGAAATTGGCACTCTTCCCCTCTGCAGGGGTGCAGGAGGAACCGAAAACCGGGTTTGTTGGCAAGCACTGGAACTGGGTCCCACTGGTGCAGATTGTCTCTGTGGTTAGAGGAATGTTCACTTTGCTCTTGTGCACAGATACTCCGGTGTCCCCAGGCTTCTAAAAACAGATCCCCATGTCCCAGAACTCTGCTCTTGACACATCACGCATGTGCAGTTGGCAGCAGCACGCCACAGCACAGCTGTCCCCCTCCTTCCTGAGTCCTCTTTGGCTCCAGGACACTGTCATCTCCTGGTCATCGTTTCCTGCTGGGTGTCCTTTGCTGGTTCTTCCTTGTCCCCTCTGACCTAGAATGCTCGAGATCGCCACATCCTGCAATTCATCTACATTCTCGTCCGCACAGCCAGTCTATGGACTTTGTTATTATCTGCACACAGATAACTGGAAGACTTGCTTGTAACGGGGAAAGCCCTTTTCTGTCCCTGAAATCTATATAAAACCATCTCTGTGACCATTCTTCTTGGAAGTTGGATAGGCAACTTGACGTGGACAACACCAAATGACCCCCGGCTCCCCCTCCACCTTTCCTATCGCAGTGAGTGACGACTCTCTGCAAGCTATTCAAGTCAAATGTTTCAGAGTCGGTGTTGATCTTTCCCACTTCTTGTATTTCATTCAGAAAAATCCTGTAAACTCTACCTTCATAATACGTCTAGAAGATGACCACTTCTTACTTCCACCTTGGTCTTAGTTCCTGTCATCCAAGTTATAACAAGAGCTCCATAACTTGGTTCCCTGTTTCTATTCTTTTGTCCACCCCATATTCTGTTATTTCTATTACCCACATAGTAGCCAGAGGGATCCCTTAAAGACATACACTGGATCCTACAACTTTCCTACAAAAAACCTTCTAGAAGCTTCCATCCCAATCAAAGTTGACACTTTTATAGTTTCCAAAAAGCCTTAAAAAAATCTTCTCCCACTCTTATTACCTCCCTGGTGTTATTTTTATCCCTCTCTTCCTCTCTGTTTCCCACATCCCAGCCATTTTTTTTTCTCTTGCATGAACATGTCAGGCCTTCTCCTCCTTCAGAGCTTTTTCTCCTGGATCCTAAGCCTGTCATCTTCCTTCCTTCCTTCCTTCCTTCCTTCCTTCCTTCCTTCCTTCCTTCCTTCCTTCCTTCTATGTAGATTCAATTCGCCAACATATAGTACATCATTAGTTTTAGATGTAGAGTTTAATAGTTACCAGTTGCATATAACAACCAGTGCTCATCACATCACATGCCCTCCTTAATGCCCGTCACCCAGTTACCCCATCCCCCCACCCACCTCTCCTCCAGCAACCCTCAGCTTGTGTCCTAGAATTAAGCATCTCTCATGGGTCGTCTCCTCCTCTGATTTCTTCCCATTCAGATTGCCCTCCCTTCCCCTATGATTCTCTGTGCTATTTCTTATATTCCACATTTGAGTGAACTCTTATTTCGCTCAGCATAATATCCTCCAGTTCCATCCAAGTTGATGTAAATTGTAGGTATTCATCCTTTCTGATGGCTGAATGATATTCCATTGTATATATGAACCACATCTTCTTTATCCATTTGTCTGTTGATGGGCATCTCGGCTCTGTCCACAGTTTGGTTACTGTGGACATTGCTGCTATGAATATTGGGGTGCAGGTGCCCCTTCAGATCACAACTTTTGTATCCTTCGGGTTAGTACCTAGTAGTGCAATTGCTGAGTCACAGGGTAGCTCTATTTTTAACTTCTTGACGAAGTTCCACACTGTTTTCCAGAGCGGCTGCACCAGCTTGCGTTCCCACCAACAGTGTAAGAGGGCTCCCCTTTTCTCCACATCCTCGCCACAACTTGCTGTTTCCTAACTTGTTAATTTTAGCCATTCTGACTGGTGTGAGGTGGTATCTCATTGTGGTTCTGATCTGCATTTCCCTGATGCCAAGTGATGTGGAGCACTTTTTCATGTGTCTGTTGGCCATTTGTATGTCTTCTTTGGAGAAATGTTTGTTCATGTCTTCTGCCCATTTCCTGACTGGATTATTTGTTTTGGGGTGTTAAGTTTGATAAGTTCTTTATAGATCTTGGATACTAGTCCTTGGCATGTCCTTTCACCAAATATGCAAGACATTTACACTCTCATCTCCTTAGGTCTTTTCATTATTGATTTCTAAAGAAATTCCATTTTGGCCAGAGAACATCCTGGTAGGACTTGAATCTTTTTCAATTTACTGAGACTTGTTTTATGACCCAGAATATGATCTATGTTGGTAAATGTCCCATGTGCATATAAAAATTATATACATTCTGCTGTCTTTGGAAGGAGTGGTCTATAAATACCAATAACATCAAATTGGTTGATAGTTTTGTTCAAATCTTCGGTATCTTAACTCCATCAATTATTAAGAGAAGGCTGTTAGAATCTCTGACAGTAATTGTGTATGTTTCCATTTTTCTTAAAGGTCTTATAGTTCTTATCTTTATGAAATGAATTTCTTTATGCCTTCTAACATTCTCTACTCCAAATTTACTTTGTATGATAGTGACATAGTCTCCAGGTGTCTTTTTTTTTTTAAAGATTTTATTTATTTATTTGACAGAGATAGAGACAGCCAGCGAGAGAGGGAACACAAGCAGGGGAAGTGGGAGAGGAAGAAGCAGGCTCACAGCGGAGGAGCCTGATGTGGGACTCGATCCCATAACGCCGGGATCACGCCCTGAGCCGAAGGCAGACGCTTAACCGCTGTGCCACCCAGGCGCCCCTCCAGGTGTCTTTTGATTGGTGTTACCATTGTATACATTTTTCCGACTTACTCATCTGTGTCTTCTTCCTTAAAGTGTTTTCTTATACGTAGCATAGCGTTGAGTCTTGCTTTTTTAATCTAGTCTGACAATCTGTCCCTTAAGAAGGATGTTTAGACCATTCCTGTTTAATGAACTCACTAATGTGATTAAGTTTAATCTGTTATCTTCTTATTTGTTTTCTTTTTTTTTTAAGATTTTATTTATTTATTCATTCGACAGAGATAGAGACAGCCAGCGAGAGAGGGAACACAAGCAGGGGGAGTGGGAGAGGAAGAAGCAGGCTCATAGCGGAGGAGCCTGATGTGGGGCTCGATCCCATAACGCCGGGATCACGCCCTGAGCCGAAGGCAGACGCTTAACCGCTGTGCCACCCAGGCGCCCCCTTATTTGTTTTCTATTTCTCCCACCTGCACTTTGTTCCATTCTCCTCATTTTCTTTTAAATTAATTGAGCACTTTTCTTTGATTCTATTTTATCTCCTTATTAGCTATAACTGATCGGGTTAGTAGCATGCATCTTTAATCAGACTTTCTTCAGATAGTCTGCTACTTTGAGTACTGCACAAGAACCTTACAGAAGCATGCACTGTCCCTCCCTTCCTGCAAATTCTTTCTGTTACTAGCACACATTTTACTTTTTTTTTAAATTTTATTTACTTATTTTTTTTTACGGAGAGAGTGCACAAGAGTGAGGGGGAGAGGCAGAGAGAGGGAGGGAGAGAAGCTTAAGCAGGCTCCATGCCCAGCACAGAGTCTGACGTGGGGCTCGATCTCACTACTCTGAGATTATGACCTGAGCCAAAATCAAAAGTTGGACACTTCACTGACTGAGCCATCCAGGCACCTCACATTTGTCTTACTTTTACATGGTATGAACCCTACACTACGTTGTTATCATACTTATTTAAAGAATAAATAAGGGACGCCTGGGCGGCTTAGTTGGTTAAGTGTCTGCCTTCAGCTCAGGTCAGGATCCCAGGGTCCTCCTTGCTCAGCAGGGAGCCTGCTTCTCCCTCTGCTTGTGCGCTCTCTCTCTTTCTCTGATAAATAAATAAATAAATAAATAAATAAATAAATAATCTTTTTTAAAAAATAAATAAATAATCTTTAAAAAAAAGAATAATCTTTTAAAGAGATTTAAGATTTTATTTTATCTTTTTAAATTTATTTATTTATTTGTTTTTGGTTTTCTCTACACCCAATGTGGAGCTCAAACTCACAACCCCAAGATCAAGAGTTGCATGCTCTTCCGACTGAGCCAGTCAGGTGCCCCTTTGAAGAGATTTAAATAAGAAGAAAAACTACAGTATACATTGACCCTGAAGTTATCGTTTTTGGTGCTCTTTTTGTCTTTATGTAGATCCATCTGCCATCGTTTTCATTCTTCCTAAAGGAACTTGTTGAGTGTTTCTTGTAGTACCTGTTTGCTAGTCATGAATTCTCTCAGCTTCACGTGGGCCCAGTTCTTACTTATTTATGAAATATCCTTTGTGAGATGAAGAACCCTAGGTGGAGAGTTTTTCATTTCCTTTCAGAACTTGAAGATGTTCTGCTGTCTCCTTACTTGCATTATTTCTTTTTTTTTAAGATTTTATTTATTTATTTGATAGAGATAGAGACAGCCAGTGAGAGAGGGAACACAAGCAGGGGGAGTGGGTGAGGAAGAAGGAGGCTCATAGCGGAGGATCCTGATGTGGGGCTCGATCCCATAACGCCGGGATCACGCCCTGAGCCGAAGGCAGACGCTTAACCTCTGTGCCACCCAGGTGCCCCTACTTGCATTATTTCTGATGAGAAATCTACTATCACCTTTATCTGCAGTTTTCCTTCCTTACTGTGTTTTAGTCTCTCTCTGGTTGCTTTTAAGTGTTTCATTTATCACTGGTATTAAAAAAAGCAGTTGGGTCATGACGTGTCTCTGGATAGCGCGGGTCACGTTTCTTGTGCTTGAGACTCACCGGGGCTCTTGGCTGTAGGTTTGTCATTTCCACCAAATGTTGAAATCTTTTGAACATTATTTTAAATACTCTTTCTGGCCACCTTTCCTCCTGTCTTACGGAAGTCCCCTCACATCTGCAGTGACATCTGTTCTTGACCTGGCTGATGGAAAAGGCCCCAATCCCAGCTCTGTGTGAGCACCAAGCACGGCTCCTTCAATCCTCTATGACGACTCTTCCCCTGTTCTCACATAATTTCCTACCTGCTGAACCGGTACTTTCTCTCTGAGCCTTTCCCAGCCTACCCTTTTAAAAATTGAATATGTCCCCTTCCTAGCCATTTCTGCCCCTTCTTTTCCATAACCCTTATTTCTCCTGACATAGTGAACTCCATAATGATAATGATTGAAATCCCCTCTACTCGTTGCTGCATCTCCATCACCGAGAACAGCGCGTTACACACAGTAGATGCTCGAGAGGTATGTCAGGACTGGATATGTAAGTGATTGAGTGTTTGAATGAATTGTTGAATGAATACATGATTGGGTGAACAATTGAATGAATAATGGATAAATGAACGACTTCAGGGAAGACTACCCATGTTCCTTCCTACGGCCATGAGAACGGATCATGTCTCAGTAAAGCCGATGTTCTGGTTCTACTTTTACTAAACCAATAGCTTTGGTGAATTCTGCATACATATGCAGAATCTGTCACAGATGCCACAGACTTATTTTGGAACCAAGCAGGGGATCAGAAGAGAGAAGCAGGCCCTCCCAGGATTTCAAAGTAGCTGACTGGCAGCTGGCTACTTTACCTGTGGTGCGTTTCAGGGTGAAACCTAGAGGTTCCAGGTAAAAGCAGCTGAGATCAAAGAGCGCTGCTGTCGGTGTAATATTGGAAGCAAATGTAAACCAAATGAGAGGGAAGAAAACCAGGCGCAGGGCAGACCAGAAGGTAAGAATGAGGAATTTGTTAGAATGATACAAATAAGTTCAGGCCCAAGAAAAATTGAAGAATAAGGATTAAAAACAAGAAGGAATATAAAAAAGCAGGAGAAGGAGAAGAAATATAGAAAAGCCAGGACCCAGACCAATTGCGTTGGTGGTGGCTTCTCTTCCAGATGCCCTTTATCTTGGTGATTGAGGGTGTCTGTTCATTAGTCTTGGGTCTCTCAATCCATCTATCCTGGGTTGCCATAGAAACATTTACACAGCTCAAGTCTTGAGGCCCCAGCTCGGATTTAAAACGAGGAGTATTGCACACATAGGGCCAGCGTGTTCCCCTGGCTTCAAGGATCGCTATTTGCGAGAGGAGGTGTTCCAGTATCCATTTTCAGGCTTGAATGCTGAGGAACTAAATTAGCTTTGCATTCCTTTTTAGGTGAATGAAACAGACTGCCTGGGCCTTCCTGGGTTTGGTGGAGAAAGCCAAGCGCATCCTGCAAAACTAAAATAAATGATATATTTGGCAGCAAAAATTGCGAAACATCAATCATAATTTACAAAGTAAATTTCGGAAATGCCAGCAGCTTCGGCACAGTTTTTAAAATATGAATATTTTCCAAGCAAAAAAAATTATTTTTTTACATTGTGATTGCATAGCAAGGAATGACTTTTTCTAAAAGAGCAATTTCTGAAACCTTTATCGCATTGTATGGATAAAATCTAATCAAAAAAACAGGAACTGCCAACCTCCACTAAGAAAAAAGTTTTGAATTAAGAACGAAGTTTTAAAGTATTCTTTGAAATGGACACTCATCTCTTGGTCTAAATAATTCTTTTATCCTTTCAAAACAGAGGTCAAAATAGTCATTAATTGAACCTGAGTCTGATGTGAAGTTCAAAACAAACAGCAGATACTTCAATACAATGCCATTATTTGTAAGTACCATTGACCTTGGTGAATTTGGAATATCTTACATGAAACCATCAATTACTGGCTTTGATATCAAAAAGAAAATCTGGGTACTTTGATCCATTTCTCTCTGTTCTTCCCAGCTGTAGATTTTCACAGCGATGTGGGGTCTGCAGACTGCATGTATTTACGGCTCCTTCGACGTGTCAAGCTTCTGGAACTGTTGGCATATGTCAGCGCACTCCAGAAGGTACAAAGTGCCCCCACAGTGTTTTCTTGAATTCAGGCTCGAATGTGTCTTTAAGCAGCAGGTGCTTTTTGGGGTCACCTGCACAGCGACCAGCAATAACATGGTTGCTCGGCACCTCAAACACTTGCTCAGGGAAGTCTCAGACTCTGACGTATCTTGGCAGCCACAGGACATTCCAGAGAACATCACTGAGGGCATAAGTTTGCTGCCTCAGTCTCATCTGGAAGGGGGTGTCACAGAACTGATAGAATTTGGGAGCACTGACTTCCTTGGGCCACACTTACTTTATCTGCTTCTCTTTGTCTTTATCATGGACGTTCATTCCAGAATAATCTCGAATCGCCAGATGGCCACTTAGGGTTTATGTTAACTATTTGTCCCCCCTAACTCTTTATGCTGAAATGTAGGATCCTGGCATGCTTCATAGAATTGGCTATGGACCCCAATTGTTTTAATTGGTAATAGAACTGCAACAATAATTTCTTTGAAATTGAAGTGACTGACATTAGATGGAAATGATAAGCACACAATCTGCTTGCCTAACTGACTGTACAGTGAAGGGAGGGAGGAAGGGTTACTAATGAAATGTGATGATTTGCATAATTAACTGAAGTGGAATTTTAAAAATGGCAGCTGTTTGGTTTGCGCTGGGAGATTTTTCAGGTATGACGTATAGATCCACCCTCTCTCAGATTTAGAAAAGAAGCAAAGTGCTGTTTTACAGACTCCGTTACTGAAAACTGAATATCTAGATTAAAAATGAAATGTTTACATTCCACCCCTCCCTGAAGAAAATACAGGTTTCTAAACAGACAGGTGGAGGGCTGAGTGGGAGCTTAGAGTGAGAAAGGAACAGTTGTGCCTTCGAGCTCGATACCGTCATTAGAGCTGCCAAGTGCCTGCTCACCCTTGCCTTTGCAGTGTGGCAACACCCCTGAGCCTGGGGCTTTCCTGCTCCTGGGCCGGGAGGAGGGGAGCCCACACCCCCAGCCTTCCAGCCTGCAGGCTGGATTCCTGGCCGCTCAGAGCGGATGTGTGGGCAAGGGAGAGACTACGCCATTCACTTCCCTTGGCTCATCTTCTCCCTTGAACCAGCCCCTCTCTTGCCCTTTCCAGAATAAACACGTATGTGTCTATGCACGCGTGCACACACACACATGCACACACATGCATACACCAAAAAACACTGTTGTAATACAAAGGGGGCTTATTTTTGGTTACAGAACAACATATATTTCGAGATAGTATCCCTTTTATTTAGACTGCCTTCAAGACTGCCTACAGTCACAGACTCTTCACTGGAGAGCACTTACCTGTGGGCAGGTGTCTGTCACTTTCCCGGTGGTTACATGTCACCACGATGAAACTCTGTTCTGTACCAACTGGGTGAGCTCACTGTTGAAAGCGATTAATTAATGGGTACTCTTGCAAAGTGGGAAGTCCCTGTTTTCAATGTTCATTTTTTCTTTATCATGTTTGCATATATCGGAAAACATTCAGAGTAGACTGGATTCAGAGTCTGAAAATTCAGAACGATGCCAGAAAATTTTACATTGAACTAAACCTTAACTTTCTCTTCCCCAACTCATTTTTGGCATTAGGATTTCTATTTACTTACTTATTTATTTATTTATAATTGAAGTGTAATTGACCTACAATATCTTATTAGTTTCAGGTGCACATCATAGCAATTGAGTATTTTTATACATTACGGAATAGTCCCACGATGACTCTAGTTACCATCAGTCACTTTGCAAAGTTATTACACTATCATTCACTATATTCCTTATTACATCCCCATGACTTACTTATCTTACAGTTGGAAGTTTGTACCTTTTAATCCCAGCAATAGCATTTTTAAACTTGAAAATGAGACTTTCCTTTTATTCCTTTCAAAACTTCTCTCCTGGATCTCCACGCCACTGATGTGGTTAGTTTTGACACAACTCTCAAATGTCAAAAACTTTGTTCTACCTCTGAATTTGCATTCCTGTGTGTCGTTCATCAAACCACACCAGCCTCCACTCCCTGACCTGCAGCAAAGCCTTCCAGCCTCTCCTGCCCTCGGCAACCCCACCCGGGCAGCAGGGGAGCTGCAGGGAGTGAGGATTTCTGAAAGCAGCTCTACCTTTGTCTTCCTGATTTCCACTCAAAATTCGGCTGCCTTGCCCTTCACAGCACTTCTACCGCCAGAGGGCGCCCTCCAGGACACCTTTACCTGGCTGGGGCACCTGGGAAGGCTGGACTCTCTGAAGGGGAATTGTCCTCTGGATCCAGAAAAGGGAACTCGGTGGAGGTGCAGGGGAACGCCCAGGGCAGGGATGCAGGGCCCACATGTAATGACCTGGTTATTTTGCCGCCCAGTGGGTTTTGGGAAAACATATACTAAATTATGATCCCCATGAGCATTTACAGAGAGATAGAAGGAAATCTAAGTCAGAAAAAGAAATGAAAATTTCTATTTGAAAGTTTATAGATATAAGGACTGCTGGCTTGAAATTTAGGTGTTTTAATTTACTGTGATATAAATACTGATTAAAACCCGCACTTAAAAATTTCCAACCCGAGATTAGCTGGGTTTGGAAGAGGGGAGTAAGGGGGTCAGGCAGGTATCATCTTTCCTCAGAAATGACTCAGACAGCCCAGGAAACAGAACAAACAGGTCAGAGCACGGGTGGCAGGAGGATGTATGGGAGAGGAGCCGAGTTCTGTCCTGAGCAGTCCAGGTGTGGCTGGAGCAGGTGAGGGCGATATTTTGAAGAATGTAGTTGGAGGGCTTGGAAAAGCTCACATTGCTGAGAAATGCCAACAAATTCCACACCTGGAACCACAGTCCCCGATTCGTTCTCAATCCTGAAACTCTGGGGCTGCTGTGGTTCTCCATTGCCACTGTGGCTCCCTGAACGTACCTGTCACTGCATCCTTTATCTGGAAGCCGTTTGTCATCGTGATCCTTTCTGAGATTTAGGTTGAAACTTCTCTTTCTGTTACTTACTTTTTCAGCACTGTCAGGGGAAAATGGAAGTCTTTGGAGGTTAATAAAGACAGGTAAGTTCCAAAGCCAAAGGATTCTGGATGGTATGACAGTCCCTCAGCAACGTTCTGCCATTTTCTGCCGAGAATTCCTATACGTTGCAAGAATGGTAGTGGCCTCGACCCTTCTGGGACCTCAGTGGAACCAAGGAATTGTGTAGACCAGCAAACAGTGATGGGGCTGCTTTCTCCGGGGCGGTTAGGGAAACCCGAGGCAGAAGGCAGCTACAGGTCAAAGGACTTGTGTCCAGAGGCTGTTAGTCTGCCTCTCCCTCCCAACTGAATTTTGGGAGGTGGGTGGAGGAGGAAAGGGTATTTGATCTGATAAACTCAAATCGGATTTCTGATGTCCAGGCCTATACTGCCCAGAAACTCACTCATTATAGTTCTAAGCCAATTAGATGTCCATCATTGCCATAATAAATCACCGCGGATTTAGCGGATCAACAGAACACAAATCCATGACCCTGCAGTTCTGTAGGTCAGGAGTCCAACAGCGGTCTCACTGGCCTAAAGTCAAGGTGTCCTCAGCCTGCCTGCTTTGCTGGGGGCTCCAGGGGAGAATCCATTTCCTGGTCTTTCCCAGCTTCTGGGGATGTGCTTATTCGGGTTGTTGGCTGAATTCAGCGTCTCGAGATTGTGGGGCTCAGGTCCCCATCTTCATGCTAGCTGTCAGCTGAGGGCCCTTGCCAGCTTCCCGAGGCCATTCCAAGTCTTCGTCCCACGGCTCACGGCCCACTCCTCCTTTCTCAAAGCAAGCAGTGGGGGCTGAGACCCCCTCATCTTGCATTTCTCTGGCTTCTCAGCTTTAGAGTTTTGTGATCAGATTTCATCTACTCAGCTAATCCAGGATAATCTCCCCATCTCAAGACCCAAAATCTTAATCTCATCTGCAAAATTTCTTTTGCCTAGTAAGGTAACATGTTCTTAGGTTCCTGGGATGAGCCTGTGGACATCTTTGGGGGCCGTTATTCTCCTTACTATACTAAGAATTTAATAACATAAATAAGATTGTAAGGCTAGTATTTATGCTGCATAGCAGAAGCAAGTGAATTTATGCTAATTGAAAATATTCTTACCTATTAACGTATCTTCTAAAGACTTTATCTAGAAGGGTCATTAAATTCTGGTTAAATTATTAAAATTAAGTTTTTAAAACATCCTTTGGATGATCCACTTTTTTCCCTAATTTTGACAGACCTCCACTGTTCACTGGCGATAGATATTAGTTGAAAGCTGCTCTACCACCCCCCAACCTCAGGCGTTAGACTGCAGTGTCCCTAGGACCTGTTCAGCTATGATTCTCAGTACTTTCCACTAATGGGTGCCGCCATCATTCCCAGTCTTTTCTTTTTCTTCAAAGTGCTTATTCACTATCTGTCTTCCTCACCAAAAATGACAAGGGCACAGATCATGCATGTTTTATCACTAAGCACGCAAACCTAATGCATTGTGTAGATTCTTAATAAACATTTGGACATTTGGATATATTATTTAATGGATGAATGGGTAGATGGATGGATGGATGGATGGATGGATGGATAAATCAATGGCTCTACAGATAGTTTCTTGAACTGAGAGGAATTTTCAACCAGATAACTTTGGTTTTCACTCAGTACTTAGAGTCTATGATTCTCTAAGTCTGACCAAATTTGGGGAAAAATTATTTCCCCCTTTCTACTTCTGTATGACTGTTTGGCTCATCCACACCTACTATCTCTTTAATTTATGCAATACCACTGACACAATCAGAATAGATATCATCCTTGTTTTCATTATTAAGAAATAAAGACTCAAAAGTTAGTTTGAAAGGAAGGACAGAACTCTGAGCTTTTAATTCCCAATTAAATATGTTTGTTCTATATTAAGTCTTCTGTACAGTCCACCAGGCCATCGACCCTCATGCATACACAAGTGTTGATAGCCTATGTGGGTCTAACTTCCAAATTCTGGTTTTAAAAACTGGAGATGAGTTTATACTGAATTCCGAAGGCGAGGCCCTTGCCCAAGGAGGTCTGCGTGCGCCGTGGGAAGATCAGGGTCCTTAGTGACCTGGTCCCAGAACTTCTTCTTCTTGGGTAAGGTATTTTTCCATAATCTAGGGACACCATTGCTACGTGTTTAGGGTGGGAGGGAGATAATGTCTAAACTACCTGGGTCAGGGAACTGTAGCTCACTAAACAATTCCAGGTATAAAATTCGTTTCTACCTAGTGAGGCCCAGGCTCTGGGTTCGGCAGGCATGCTGGCATCACTAGGGCTGCTGTGGAGAGAAACCTGAACCATTCATCTCCACGAGGGGCGCTGTGAGGACCAGGATGGGCAGACATCGTCTACACTGGCAGTGAGGCTTACAGTGGCTACGTTCATCACATCCCTCCCTTCCTTTGAAAACCCTCACGGTGCGTCTACGTCTGTCAGCATTAGACGCCATTATACTCCTTTTGTTTTGTTTTCCCTTTCTCTGTATCTTCCAGGGTTAAAAAATAAAGTCATCTACAAGTCCTTTTTTACTAGGACACACAACCATTAAATTCTATTTGCAACAAGAGGCTTTTTATTGCACCCTTGAAAGGAAACAGTCCTCAATCCTGTCCTTCCAATGGGATGAGGACGAGCCCTCCTTCACACCGGTCACAGAGGAGCCCCTTCTCCCATCACACCGCCTTTCTCCAGGGAAAACCAACTCATTTTATGACACCGATTATATTCAGCTTTGTTTCTCCTGAGCCTGGTGTTCGTGTTCCACGAGTCTGCACCTTACTTATTGTACACACCACAACCCCTTCTGGAGATTCGCTCTGTGTCAGCAGATTTAAGCGTGTGGGGCTGCTACAGGAGTGGCCACACAGCCTTGTCATTGTCCTTTCATAGGACATGCACCGCAGAACGGGAGCCAGCCCCACAGAGGAACAGTAGCGACAAAAATCTCTGCCGTTTACACTCAAGGGTTTTGGAATGTGTTTATTTTCTTGTTGTTATTACTCCAGTGTTTGCTTTCTAGAGCAAACCTGGCTGCTAGGGATTATTAACTAGGATAAAGTGTTCCCATTAAAACCTCCTGGTGAAACATATTGGCCACATCTTCATTTTGACTCTTGTTCATAAATAATCATTAAGGATTTGTTTCATTATATTTAAAGAAGGAGGAGGGGAAGAAGGAAGAGGAGGAGGGGAAAAGAACACGCCTTAAATTTCTGCTTAGCCAGCAAGCTAAACTGGCTTATTTCAAGTTCCTCTCAGATCTTCTTCAAAGAAACATTATGATATTGACTGTGGCTGGAAGCCTCTAGAAACTTATTCCTAAGAAGGTCTTGCATTTAGTGGCTCCATAAAGCACTCACATTTGGATGAAAGCTGCTCTGTGGGCCACACACGCCCGTGACAGAGAGTGCGGGGTGCTTACACACGAGTGTGGGGCTGCTGTGTGTCAGTGACGACTTCCCCACAGCAAACACTAATCATGCCTCATTTATGTGGAAAATAAGCACCTGGCATTTGGCTGAGCTGATTGAGCACACTGTGGTTTTAAATATCTTCTCAATACGTCACTGAGCACCACGAGCCCTTAGTAGAGAGAGATGTATAAGCACGTGTGGGTGTCGGACAACCAGAGCACTGATGTCCATAGCTACCTGACAGGCACATAACAAGGGCCCACAGCAAGGATTGTCATCGTCATTGCTCTCATCACAGGCTGCATCTTACCTACTTCTTTGCCTTGGATCAGATTCCCAGGACACACGCCCTGTGTTTGCTTCTCTGGGCCTAACGGATGGACCGTTGATGATACAAGGGCAGGAGTGACTTCGGAAGGGAAGCAATTAACAACAACAACAGAGAAGCTTCCCTGGGCGATTTTGAGATGACAATTGTCCGCGGCAGCACTCACTGTAACAGGCACTGGCTGGCCTCAGAGACATGATGCTCCAGGGCGCTGGCTGGGAAGAGATGGTCCAGCCCAAGACAAGACGCTGGATTCCACATGCTGAACGTGATAGTAACACAATCTCAACAGCAACCGTCCTCGTTAATTATGAGAAACAACTCATATTCTACCACCACTAATTAGAAAAAAAATTAATTGCTTAGACCAAAAAATAGTCATTTGGCAGGATACCAATTATCTCTGTTGGTATGTGTAAGTCTTGCCTAGAGGCAGGTAAACAAACTAAATTGCCTTTTAAACTCTTCAAGCTTTTATAATTTTTTAATAATTAATATACAATTGGGCAGTTTGATAAATTTGAGAAACAATCTATTTACTTTGAAGTTGTGTGAGAAACAATCTTCTCTGTTTTACAAAGGAACTGCAGCTCTGCCAGGGAACCATCAGAGTGGAAATTCATCTATAAAAACAACATCCTTGGGGCGCCTGGGTGGCACAGCGGTTGGGCGTCTGCCTTCGGCTCAGGGCGTGATCCCGGCGTTATGGGATCGAGCCCCACATCAGGCTCCTCCGGTATGAGCCTGCTTCTTCCTCTCCCACTCCCCTTGCTTGTGTTCCCTCTCTCGCTGGCTGTCTCTATCTCTGTCGAATAAATAAATAAAATCTTTAAAAAAAAAAAAAAACATCCTTCCCCTCACCTTTGATGCCCCAGGATGCAAGCATATGGCCTAACCGGTACACTCACGCACCTGCTTTCCTATCAATGAATACTATTGACCAAATGGCAGACTCAGCCAAACCCTGTCCTTCCATCTCTGGGCTCCTTACGATAGGGACCAGTTTGCATTACCTATGACACCTAGATTCTCCCTGTCTGCTTGACTCTCTATTCATCTGTCTTTCTTTCTACCCATCCACCCATCTGTCTCGCTAAGTATCCATCTAGTTGTAATTTAAAATGATGAATAGATGGGGGCGCCTGGGTGGCACAGCGGTTGGACATCTGCCTTCGGCTCAGGGCGTGATCCTGGCGTTGTGGGATCGAGCCCCACATCAGGCTCCTCCACTATGAGCCTGCTTCTTCCTCTCCCACTCCCCCTGCTTGTGTTCCCTCTCTCACTGGCTGTCTCCATCTCTGTTGAGGAAATAAAATCTTAAAAAATAAATAAATAAATAAATAAATAAATAAATAAATAAAATAATGACTAGATGAACACAATGAAAATAGAGAGATCACATATCCTCCACAATACAGTAGAAAGTCTTTTTACCAGGTTTTTTTTTTTTTAATTTCAAGAAATTTGTTTACCCTTTAACATTCAGAGAATCATAGCTTCATAGAGTCAGGAGGCCCTCTGTGATCCCTGAGAAGGGACATTGCCGCTCAGAGAAAAGAAAGAACTTGCCCAAACTCACACCGATTCTTCATGGCTTGCTGGAACTGGGAACACATTTTACCTGGGCCATCTTGCTTATACTTATTTCAGGGATGGGTCACTCACCAGAAGTTAAAATTAAACATCATTCTTCTGTCACAGGAGAAAGATCTGCTTTCAATCTGGTCTGCGCGGCACGAAGCAGCACGGGTTACCTGAGAAAGGTTCCACGTTGTTCCTCGTGAATGCAGTCCTGTCGGGTGCCGAGAGGAAATACAGGGAACCGACAGAACGAATGTCTGACCCCAGGAGACCACAGCGGGGGCAGGAAGAGTCAGCGCTGGTGGACACGGCAGTTCATCTCGTCCACTTTACTGCTGCCCACTTTCCCCTTCATCCTCTGTTCCTAACGACTACAGAAACCAGAACTCTCTTCTGGTTTCCTTAGCTGGGATGGTCTTTCTTTAACAATTGGAAATTGTTGTTTCTTGGATAATGAGGCCTCTCGCTCATCATTATTTTATTCCTGCTTCTGTTTTTCTTTCATAGTATTCAAAGATCACAAGTGATATCATCTCATTAATTGTGGCTGGCGGGAGCAAATACTCAGACATAGATAATCATAGGCACCTTGGCACAGATCTCTGGCAGAATCTGGGAGATTTTGTCTGTAATTCAAAAGCTTCTGTGCCTGTGGAGATCCTGCAGAAAGCAGGGCATATAGTAACACAAGGGATGCAGAATGGCCGTGGCTGACGCTTCTCCAAATGTCTTTCGAGGGTTCTGGATGGTATTCTTGTACAGAATATAGGAGAGAGGCTTTTAACAGTCCCACAGTGTCCCTGGCATGGGCAGGGCTTCCCAGCTGGGGGAGAGGGCTCAGTGAAGACTCTTCCAAACCTTGATGGCTTCACTCCCCTGTGCAGACGCTGTTGCTAGCTCATCGGCAGTGACGGTCGCTAGCAGGGGAGACGGTTGCATCAACCACACAGGCTCCAGGCGGCTCTCTGAACTACACTTATTAAAATGCAAAAGTATGATCTGATAAGTGACAGTTTTAGAAATAATTTTTACTCAACCAACAGGAACAATGTGCAAATAGATAGCTAAGATTAAACAACCTCGTCCCCCACTGTGTGTGTCGTCAGGCGGACAATTAGCGATGACATCTCAGGGATTTGTCACGGCTGAGCTGATCGTGAGAGGAGCCCAGCTAGCAGGCCTAACTCTCATCAGACATGAATGCAGTAAAACACCTATAATGGTAAATAAGAACAGAACGTCTCTGAGCTTCATATGAAATTATGCAATGTGTTCCCCAGAATTAAAACCCCAGGTACTCTTTTCCTTCCAACTTCACCTGAACTCCATGAAAGCCATCTGAAATGGTTTTACCAGCCACTGCGAAAATGGTGCAGACACGAAGTCATCTTTACGTGTGCACGATCCAAGCTGGCTGTTGAATTACTGGAATGCACAGAAGAAAGGACACTCCAGAACCGAGATCTCCACGCGACTTCCTCCATTCTCTCATTCCAGAGGCCGCAATAAAGTCTGAGTTTAGTATTAATAGTAATGTTTGGATTAATAGGTCACATTTCTTCTAAGAAGTGTTTTCACAATGTGTATAATTCTTTGTGCATTGTCCGTAGAGAGGGCTTTTTTCTTTTTTCCCATCTAGAGGCATTTTGTCACCCTGATCTGTCACCATCATAAGGGTTCCTGGAAAGTTCTGTTGCAAGGTGTGGCTTTGTAATTGGCCTTTCTGCATGGGCAGTTCATTCACTTAGCCTGTAAGCAATCCCAGCTTCCCTTTCTTGTGGCTTTCTAGAGATGCGGGGTGGGGGAGGACGGAAGACGTGTAAGATACAGGGCTGCCCTGCAGAGGCTCTGAACCTAATTGAGAAGATACCTCAAGAAAAAGACAGAGAAACAGTGAACCAATTATACAACCATCCTGCTAAGAAATAAACAGAGCTGTGATGGCTGCCCCCCCCACCTGCCCCGGCTTTCTCTCTCTGCTGCGACACTTACCTCCATTCCATGGCAGCAATGTCCCCATGAACGTACTGGCACCCCTTCGGCTCCCATCCAGGCCATCCTATCATCATATTTGACATTAGAGAAGAACACTTTACAATATCACTGTGCAATGTGATTTACGTTCCTGGAGGGAATCGAAACCTCAAAGGGCTCTCACCCACCTAAGTGGTCTCGGCTCACTGGTCTCATAAAAACGAATGTTCTCTCTTCTGCAGTTTGGAAAGACTGGCTGATATCACATGCCAATTCGTTCATTGTGGGGAATTCCTCTGGCTTTTAACAATACTTTTTAACTCCTCCAGGGAGACTTCGGAAAAAATTTTCACTGTATTCCTGACTTCTGGAAAACGTGGATACATGCTATTCTAAATGCATTTCTCCACAGTCTCCCAGTCTCCTCCACCAGATTTCTGTCCTTCGGAACGCTTCCCAGCCTGAAATGAGAGCAAGTGAGCAAAAACACCCTTGATTTCTACCACTCCTGACAGAGCTAACATCTCCTGAGCCCGTTTCCTGTCCCTCTTGTCTCTCCCAGTTGGAAAGACTTCACAACCGAGGATCCAAGTTCAAAAGTCTCCCTAAACACGCCCTCCACCTTATGTTTCTGACCTGGTTTCACTGGTCTAATTTAGAGAAAAAAAAAAATCTGTCATTGTGGCTTCTGTAAGTTTTAAATCTTGTCAATATCTACATTGACTTTTGACCCACGGAGAGCTGAAGCACCACATTCTGCTAGAGCTGCGTCTTTTCCACCGCAGAGCATTGGAGGTAAGCCTTTTCCACAGGCACCTTACATGTATAATGATGAAATGGTATCTCCCATGGAGTGAAATGATTTATTGCTAAGAGGAAAGCGTTTCACATTCTACAAGGACAGGGAGGGCTCCTTTATTTTGCCATTCAAATGGTAGATGACTCATTACAATCTTTTTGTTTGCATCTTAAATTTTGCCCTCATCACTAAGGAACACGGGTTCTGAAGAGTTTACGACTATGGAGGAAGTTATTTTAAAAGGAATTTTGGGGGCAGATGCAGTGTGCTTGAGTCAAAGGGATTGGAAAAGTCCAATAGCTCGGGGATTACTGCGTATATAGGGACAAGTCCCATAGCCGTGGCATTTACACTGAATTATGAAACAGCAAGGTACTCCCTTGCAAGTGCTCCTGGCACTTTGGGAATGATGTCCTTTCCTCAGACAGCAGCCAGCTCCCCGTACGTGGCCCCATGGGTGTTGGTGAATGCGTGGTCACATCCCAGGGCTGCTGGGAGGGCTCAGAGGGTCTCCTGGAGATCAATTCATCCCAAAGAAGGGGGATCCGATCCTCTACTTTGGGACAAAGAATCAGGTGGATCCCTCCCTGACCCCATATATTCAGTGACCCCTTCAGAGGTGGGGCTGCACGGAAAACCTGAAAGAACCATTTCCTATAAAATGACAGTCGATGTGGGACCCAAACAGATCACTTTGTAAGCCGTTGTCATTCTAGTATAAAGAAGGTGGTGTGCATTCTTGTTCTTCCCATGTGGGGAAAGCCCCTTGGTCAAGCTGGGATGGGAGCCACAGCAGCAGGACTGTCCGAGGGCAGGACACCTGGTTCTCATGGCCGAGGACAGCCAGATCTATCAGGATGGTGACAAACTGGTGCCACTTGAGGTTCGGGCCAGACTGAGGAGACCGTGGTGCATCTCCCATCAGGGCCTCCTAGACATGCATGGGGTGTGTCTTGTGCCTCTGTCACCATGAGGGGCAGGAATTACAAGTATGTGTGACTATGGGGCCATCTGTGTCCCAGGTGAGTCTGGGGCACCTTCGCCAGCTCCCGCTGAGCTACTGTAATCTGGGGAGAGCCCGTGTGTGCGTTCCAGGCCCTGCCATGAGAGAGTCCAGGACATTTCATGAACAAAAGTGGAAGACGGAATACAGGGTCAGTATTCCTCATAGCAGCTGGGATAAGAGGATGCACTGGGGAAAATTTCTCCTCTAGAACCTAAGGCGGTTAGGACCAGGAGCCAGTTTCTGCCTTCAAGTGAAGACGGAAGGTTGGCCAACGGCGTTAGTACTCATTATCAAGGCACAGGAGATTTTGTTTAGACACCACTGAGCACTCTGTGGCTAGAAGGGTGCACAACATGGGAACTGGTGTGGTCGCCCGCGTTGTCAAGGCTGAAGCAGCTGGATGCCTCCCGACAGCCCCACCAGACACATCTTCTCACCCATGCCAGTGCGTGACGGTCACCGGACACAACCGAGATTTTTCATTAGTAAACACCCAGACAACCTGGGGCCTTCTCTGCATCCTGACAGATTCCGACACGACCCCTTCTTGTAGGGTTCGTTTGGGTACAGTTTTACGAGTTATGCACATTACCAGGTCTGTTCTCTCTGGCCAGCAGCTGTGAGATGTGGAACCTCTCCATTGTCAGGCGGGAAGAGGAGACTCTGGCCCTCAGCCACGTGCCCACTGCCGGGGCCCTAGGGTCATCAAAAAGCCCCAGACCCAGTTCTCTCTAGGGCTCCAGCTCCTATGACCGTGTCTGTCCAAGCTCCAAATGGTAACAAGTAACTTGAACTTTCACAAAGACTCCAAAGTGGGGAAAAGCTAAACAAAGGAATACTTACAAGAGGTCACATCGATGCCTTAAGAATACTCATCATGCTGAAACAAAAACAGGTTTAAAAACTCTTGATCAATAGCTAAATTTTGGAAGGAGCCGAGATGCCCTTCAACAGACGAATGGATAAGGAAGATGTGGTCCATATATACAATGGAATATTATTCAGCCATCAGAAAGAACGGCTACCCAACATTTGCAGCAACATGGACGGCACTGGAGGAGATAATGCTAAGCGAAATAAGTCAAGCAGAGAAAGACAAGTATCATATGGTTTCACTCATTTATGGAACATAAGGAATAGGAAGATCTGGGGCACCTGGATGGCTCAGTCGTTAAGCATCTGCCTTCGGCTCAGGGCGTGATCCTGGAGTTCTGGGATCGAGCCCCATGTCAGGCTCTTCCGTTGGGAGCCTGCTTCTTTCTCTCCCACTCCTCCTGCTTGTGTTCCTTCTCTCACTGGCTGTCTCTCTCTCTGTCAAATGAATAAATAAAATCTTTATAAAAAAAAAAGAAATAGGAAGATCTGTAGGAGAAAGAAGGGAAGAAGGAAGGGGGGTGGTAAACAGAAGGGGGAATGAACCACGAGAGACTATGGACTCTGGAAAACAAACTGAGGGCTTCAGAGGGGAGCGGGGTGGGGGACTGGGATAGGCTGGTGATGGGTATTAAGGAGGGCACGTATTGCATGGTGCACTGGGTGTTATACGCAAACAATGAATCATGGAACACTGCATCAGAAACTAAGGATGTACTGTATGGTGACTAACATAACATAATAAAAAATTATTATAAATAAAACAACACTAAAAACTCTTGATCCAAAGAGAATGCAGCCACTTGTTCCCATCCATTCTCATGTATAATCTCTTCCCCTGCCCTCAGCTTCTTTTTCCCCCATGGATAATTTCTGCTTTGAAATTCGTGCTCTTCTGTGTTCTTTCCACTCGAAATTTTCATCCTGCTTATTATTCCTCATCTAGTCCCCAACCCCAGATGATACAACACAATTTTCTAAACAGTTGAGTTAGACAGGTCCAGTTTCCACAGCAAGAAAGCGAAAACCCCGGGAAGGAGACTCTCCCACTGCTGAGAATGAAGACAAGCCCACAGTCAACCCCTTAGAGGAGCTCATCAACTTTCCCAGCATTTCTGAAATAACAGGTCAGTTCACAACTGTTCCATAAACTCTCTCTGGAATGTTCTGCCTTTAAAGCTTTCTCTGGACACATCTGCACTCGTTGGTGTGGCGTTTCCCCTCTGCACTCAATGACTGATATTTTAAAACCCCAGCATCTTGTAATGACAGGAAATTAGAAGCCTGTAACCAGCAGTCTTTGTGGAACTATTTTCTTTCTTTTTTTTTTTTTTAAAGATTTTATTTATTTATTTGACAGAGATAGAGACAGCCAGCGAGAGACGGAACACAAGCAGGCGGAGTGGGAGAGGAAGAAGCAGGCTCATAGTGGAGGAGCCTGACGTGGGGCGATCCCATAACGCCGGGATCACGCCCTGAGCCGAAGGCAGACGCTTAACCGCTGTGCCACCCAGGCGCCCCTGTGGAACTATTTTCTTAACTGACTTGAGCAGAATTAAGTAGACTGAAATTGTGTAGGAGCTCTGTCTAAGTTTGGTGTTAAAAAGGATAATTCTTGGAGCACGATCCAAGCTCCAGGGACTGGCAGGCAAAATGCCCCAGGCTGAAGACATTAGGATGATATGGTGTTCAGTGACGGGGTGACAGGCCCTCCTCAGGCACACATGAAGGAAATGAGTGGGGGATCGTTGCAAACCAGACCGAAGGGAGGACATACGGATCCATTCCAATTAAAGCCATGAGTGCGCACAGAAACCCGAGGGCTCTTTTTCCAACACTGTCCTCCCCAAGGTCCTCTGACACTTTCCACCCCTGCTTTCCACCCCGGGTGCAGGAGGGGACCCATTACCGCCCAGTGAATTTCACCACATCAAAGGTCCCAAAGGCTGATGAATCCAAGAGAACAAGCTAGACACGATGCTCCCCTCCTGCGCCTGCGCTGACCTGTCTGCCAATCGGAAATGTCTGCTGGCTTAAGAAAAGGCGTTCAAGCTTGCGATTGGTGTCCCTAGGCACTATCACACCTGGGCCACTTCTTCAGCAAAACCGCATCAGCTGGCAGGAGGCACTCATCATCGGCACCTAGTGGATGGAGGCAGTGTTAGTCATTCCTCCCCGCGTTCAGTGCCCGTGGAAGGGCTGCCTGGTGCATTCTTACAGCGCGGCAGGGGCGGGAGGCTGTTTTGCAGGTTGTCAATATTTAGAAGGCCCACAATGCATTGCTCCCTCCCATGCAGCAACATCAGTAGTCCTGATGATTGGCATCTGTCCTTTCTGAAATGCTAGCATCCTCTGAGATGCAAAATCGACTACTCTCTTTTGAATATCAGCTGATGATTTTTAAAGCTATGTATCTCTTGGTAGCTCTTGATTTGTTTTAGAGTTCGTCTTGATGAATAATTCCTTAGGGAGGGAAAGCAGAGAAATAGAACAATATTTGCAGTGTTAAATTCTGTAAAATGCCTCATCGGGCTCCGGAGAGATCTGCAGGTCTAAATTGTGCAAATGAGTTTAATTCCTGTTTAAAGGGCTCCTGCTTAAATCCTCCCCTTATCCCTAAAGCAAGCTAAAATTACCAAAGACATTTGGGGAATTTGAAATGTAAAATCCTGCTTAAAGAGAATTCCTGTTTGCAATAATAGAATTACAGAGAAACACAGAGAGAGAAGGAAAGCGCGAGAATCAAGACGTGAATCCCGTACATTTGAGTGCCGTGCATACAGTCATACTGGCTTTTGTGTCTTCACCTCAAATGAGATGCCTTGGATTTCAAGACATCGGCACTGAGGAAATTCGTTTAGATCCAAGAGGACAAGCTAGACAAGCATCTAGAGTGTGCCGCCAGAATCGCACTTTTAATGATGTAACTGCAAATGAGTGTAGGTTTGTAATTAGGAAAGAAAACAGATGGCGAAGACTTACTTGAAAGTGTTCATTAAAATAACCCGCACTGCCAAGTCACCGCTCGGCGCTCCGAGGCTGCTGCTCGGCTGAAATGTGCTGCATTAAGACGACATGTAGGAGAAGCTCACTGCAGTAGGAATAGAGCATAATTGTTTCCCCCTTGTCTGCCAACTCGAAGACGGGTGCTGTGCGGGGCCTAAAACTCATTACTGACTCCCCGAAACGCTTCACACTCCTTGTCAAAGGCACATGATCTCTTAGCGTTGCGATCAGAGGTGTTGCTTCCTGGCTACCTGCAGACCCCCCACTCTCCCCTCTGTGGCCCGCCACCCCAGAGTGTGGGCTGGACTCAATGACGGGCTTCTAATCAAAACAGCAGGCTGCCCAAGTCCCGGGTGCCACCATGGTGCCCTGCCAGCTGCTCTCCGGAGAGGCCCTGGGCACAAGGAGCCGAAGCCACCAAGGGCCACGGGAGAGAGCGTGGAAGTGGGTCTGCCCCCAGCCACACCTTGGCTGCACACTTTGGAAGCCTTGAGCCAGAGGGACCCAACGAAGGCCCCTGCAGACCCCCAGCCCACTGCATCGGTGGGGAATAAAAGCTGCGTGAGGCATTGTGCGAAATTTCTTAGGCAGCCAGAGAGAACTGACACTCTATGCAAAGATGCAGGGTCTCCGATTTCCAAGGCTTCCTTACTTCCAGTTAGGCAGTGGGCAAGTGACCCACTTACTCCTTTTTCTCTTCCTCTCATCTTATGTAATTACCGTGGAACAGTGGGTTCCTAGAATCTCAACATAGGATGAAAGACCTTGTCAAAATATTCAATAGTAATAGATTTGGTTGAACTTTAACATGTAATTAAAATGTCAAATTGATCTTCCAGAAAAGTACAACAGACTGGTTATCTTTAGACTGGATTGCCAGGAACCACGTGTTCCCAGATCTCCATGGCGGTGGGCGGCTAGAAGTGCACATGGATGTTGAACGTCAAGTCTGTGAAGACGGGCTTGAGCCTGTGTGTGGGCGTTCACATCACACACAGATAAACACGGAGCTATTTCTAGGGAGAATGTACCGGATTGCGTTGCTGGACTTGCTTCATAGAATTTGTATGAGTCACAGGTGGGTTTCATAATCCCCTGTTTTAGAGACACGCAGCACCCATTTTTAGAGTAAAAGAAAAATGAAACTCACACAGGTTCCTTCCTGTCTTCCTGGAGGCTGCTTCTGAGCCATTTTGCTCCCTTGTCCCTGGTTTCCAGTCTCTACATTATGGGATCCTTTAGGGCTCTTTCCCTAGAACAGTTCTCTGCCGTGTGTATATTTTTTTCCCTCGGGTGACCCTGTCTAGTTCCACTACCTAAATACCGCACGAACCAAGGACTCTGAGATGCACATCTTCTGTCCCGAGCTCCAGACTCAGACATCCTGACGTCATCACCTGGATGCCTAAATGGAAGATTCCATTTAAAGTATCCTGAACAGGGGCACCTGGTGGCTCAGCTGGTTAAGCGTCTGATTCTTGATTTCAGTTCACGTCATGATCTCAGGGTTGTGGGATCAAGCCCGGCATCGGGTTCTGAGCTCAACACGGAGTCCGCTTGTCCTTCTTCCTCTGCTCCCCCCGCTGCTTGCTCTCTCTGTCTCTCTATTTCTATCTATCTCTAAAATAAATAAATAAAATCCTTAAAAATAAAATAAGATAAAAAGTCTGAAACAAAACTCTTGATTTTTCCTGCCAGAGTCCCCTCGTTTCCCACCTTAGCAAATGACACGCTCGTTCCTTAAGTTGTTCAGGCAAATGACTGCGGGGTATCGTTAGCAGCTGAGGTCCTACACCCAACCCATCAGCACAGTTTCTGGCTCTATCTTGAAAGCGGATACCCAGTATGTTCCCGTTTATCACCTCCAGTGCTCCCGAGCAAGGCAGCCGCTAATATCTCACATCTGTCCCACTGCAACAGCCTCCGACCAGCCTTGTCTGTTTGCCGCATAGTAGCCAGAGTGATACTTTAAAACCATAAATTAGATCGTGTTCTTTCTTTGCTTAAAACCTTCCACTATTTTCCTTTCACATCTAGAATAAAAAGCAAACACACTTTGATAGCTTCATCAGTCTCACCTCGACCAGTAAAGGGTGATTCAAACACTAGGATAATTGAGGAGATGTAGTGAGGACACGAGAGGGCAGGGAGGGTTGAAGGAAATAAGTAGGTGCAGCGAGCCATCCTTTTGTTCATCAGGGAAGGGTGAGAGGGAGACGACGCAGGCGAGTCTTCGGCCCAGGCAAAATGGATTCAACCTCTTTTCAACTAGAGCCAGGAAGCAGGGATAAGGTCATGATCCGAACCTAGTGCAGATGTGCGTTTATTCAGGGTCAATCTTTTCGGCGTCCTTTTATAATAAAGCACAAAGACTTTGCATTGGGAAGTTCAAGAATTCACCAATTCTGAACCCTAATGATAAACCTTTCTACTGCGCTGGTCCAGTCGCAGTCTGGGTCTCTGGGGAGAGGCGCGGTCTCTTAGGCACCCACCTCTGAATCTTTATTCAGCTCGACATCCACAACTTCTTAAGTTTGGTTTTTGCATGAGCCATAGACACGCTGTGAGGTGGGAAGGGCCTACAGGGCCGACGGAGTAGTTGCTAGACCAAGGGCTGAGTCTTCGGACGTTGTATCTAAAATCTTCAGTTAACTGTTGCTCTGCCGGGACAACTGATATATTTCTGCCACACAGACCTGCTCATGTTACACCCAAGTAACCTGGCTTCAATTTCCTGTAGCATGGAAATATTAAGCGACAGCCAGAAATTTAAGCGGAACACTGCTGAGTTTGGACACTGAATCTAAAACACTGGCGACACTCCGCATTTTCCAGCTGGGTTATTAAGCTCAAAGAATACCGGTAACTGTCAGTGAAGGAGGAAGGGTGGGTCCCAACCAAGTCCCAGATTCCTTGAGGCACTGCGTCTGGGGAGAAATGCAAACACGCAGCCGGAAGGGAAGACCTGGAGCCTGGGGTGCTGCTGTTTCTCCGCTGGCTTCCCAGTCCGCTCTCCAGTTGGCTCTCCTGCACCTGCTCTGCCCTGCTTCTGCCCCAGGGCCTCACCTGTGCACACAACCATCTCTTGGGCTCCCAGACCAGGACTCCACTCGGATTCAGCTGAGGGGAAGCAGAGCCATGGTGAGAAGGGAGAGTCGGTGTTTGTTTCCTGCTCCTCCAACATTCAGAGCCTCGTCTCAGGCACCCAGCTCTCCTCTGTGACCACAGCTCCTGCTGGGTGGTCCTTCCTCCAGGGCTGCAGATCTTTCTGGATGTACCATTGCTTATTTGCTCCCTTAACCCTCCCCCTGCTTTCTGGAGTCCCTTCATTATTGATTCTTCGTTTCAGCCACTGGTATAAATTTTGTGTCCTCACGTGTACTTACCTTGTGTCGAATTAAATATTCTGAAGAAGGAGATTTCCCAAGAAACATAATGAATCTAAACTTATGCTGTATTAAAAAGCATGAGATTTGAATTCTGTTCTCTGGATGCCTCATTTTCCCTATTCCTACAGTATTTGAGTGCTAGAAATGAAATAGAATCTGAATCACTTTTGTCAAAAATATATCTTTTCATTCCTTTTTGAAAGGAGGCTTTTTATTTACTGACTCTTTTGGATTGAAGTATAGGATTTGGAGGTATTTTGTCCCCTATGCTATCTGGGGATAAACAGTTAGGCAATTGTATTTTAAATAATGGTTTTTCCTGTACTCATGCCTCAGCAACTACTGATAATTTTAATATTCTGTCAATGCCTGGCTTGCTGGGGTCTGTTTACAACAGAACGATCTGTGTAGAAGGAGGAATTTTTTGTGAACATATGTGTGCCATGTGTGTACGTGAGAGAGAGGGAGACAGCCGGCGGGACACGGGTCCCTACTCCCACATCGGCTCAGCCTTTGCTTCCTCATGTTCATTTCCTGTCACTTCAAAATAACCAGACCTAAAGAGACAGGCATTGTATTCGAGGTGGAAACTGAGTCAATGTTGCTGGAGGTCTGATTACGAAGAAGTGGAGCAACGTGTGAATGAAGAGGGACCTGGCATGAATGTGACTAGGGAGAAAGGAGTGTATTCAAGAGAAACCACGGTGAGAGGGAAGAAGGGAAGGGAAGGAGGGTACAGCGTGGGTTGTGGTGCAGACCTGCTCTCCCGGGAGGCAGTGGGGAGATGCGAACACCGGGGAGGGACAAGGCTAGAGACGCTTGTCGATAGCATCACGGACTTGAGAGTATGCGCGAGGGTGCGATCCAAGCTCTTTCTTCACGTGTGGGGGCAGATGTGTTTGAGATTCAGGGGCGGTCATTGAAAGCAGCTTCTCAGAGGCTCCTGTGTCCATCTTGAATTCAGATTGAAAGAGAGAGAAGAAGGAGCGAGAGAGAGAGAGAGAGAGATGGTTGAAATGTCTCCTAAATCTCTTCTAATTTATAAACTGTCTCTTCATCTCTTGTGTGTTTGTTTCCTCTCAATTTCTCAGTTAAAGAAATCAGGACATTTGTCCCATGGAGATTCCCAGACTCTGGATTTTGTTCATTGAAACCTGCGGTATCATTTAGCAGGGTCCTCTGTATTTCCTACCACTTGATAAATGGAGCTAGAGGTTTCATCGAAATTCAGGCTTGATTTTTCTCCCCATAAGACTCCTTCAAATGTGGCTCCCCGTTCTTAAATCTGCAGGCACACGATGTCTGACTGTGCTTCATTTTGCTTTGTGAGCAGTCATGGATGATCAATAATTTGATCTATTCCATTTTTAGGGATGACAAATGGTGATAGTATAATTCTGTCAGTCTGTCTTCCTGTGTTAGCTGGAGCGTTTCTCTACATACAAAGTCCAGGGATACAGCTTGCACAGAAAGTCAGAGTGGACGTTTGGTTTGCCCTGTGTTTCCCAGTTTTCAAAAGAATGACTTATTTCCCTAACATCCACCAGCTGCGATCAGTTAGCATTTCTCTCTTCTAGAATGTTTAGGAACTCAAGGATGTAAGTAAGCATCTTTTATATGTTTCAATCTATTGCAGTTATTACCCTACCAATACTCCAAATGTCCCATCTTGGGCTAGTGAGATCCTCGAAGTTCAAATTTGCCACCGACGTCTTTGACTGTGGTCCTGGGGGTCTTCTGCAGCTCCCTTACTCAATGGTGCGACATGATGATTCAGTATCATTTCATGTGTCCCACGCCGAAAACCTGAAATTGCTATTTCTCCGTGGAGCCTTGGCTCGTTTTGTGGGAAATGGTATTTTAAGACCATGATGCAGTCATATTTTTAAATAGCAGACATATAGTGATTTCTTGAGTCTTTTCCATCTGAGCTATGATTTATTGATACAATACCAAAGATGAGGTCTTAGCTCTCCCTTCTGTACTCTTATCCTGCTCCCAACAAAGCTCTTAGTATTTAAAATCCTAAATTTACATGTAAAGGATGATTATTTGTGAAATTATCCATTCATTGTCTCCCTTCCTTCTCTCAAAGCTTTGGAGATACCCCAAGATATAAAAACCTATAAGTCTATAAATAAATAAATAAATAAATACTAAGACAAGGTCAAAATTCTGCATGTGGCTGTCTAATTTTCCCAACACCATTTGTTGAAGAGACTTTTTTCCATTGGATATTCTTTCCTGTTTTATTGATTAGTTGACCATCGAGGTGAAGAGTCCATTTCTGGTTCTCTCTTCTGTTCCACTGATCTACGTGTCTGTTTTTGTGCCAGTACCATACTGTCTTGATGATTACAGCTTTGTAATAGAGCTTGAAGTCCAGGATTGCAATGCCACCAGCTTTGGGTTTCTTTTTCAACATTCCTTTGGCTATCCGGGGCCTTTTCTGGTCCCATACAAATTTTAGGATTATTTGTTCCAGTTCTGTGAAAAAAGTTGATGGTATTTTGATAGGGATTGCATTAAATGTGTAGATTGCTCTATGTAGCATAGACGTTTTATAATATTTGTTTTTCCAATCCATGAGCATGGAACATTTTTCCATTTCTGTGTGTCTTCCTCAATTTTTTTTCATGAGGACAGAAACTTTGCCTCTTTGGTTAGGTTTATTCCTAGGTATCTTAATGGTTTTGGGTTCAATTGTAAATGGGATTGACTCCTTAATTTCTCTTTCTTCTGTCTCATTGTTGGTGTTTAGAAATGAAACTGATTTCTGTGCATTGATTTTATATCCTGAGACAAGGTCAAAATTCACCGAGACTTTGTTTTGTGATTACATCCTGTTTCTTAAACAATTGCATGTTTCCTCTTCAGTTAATAATTGCCTTGAATTTTTTTTCTATTTCTTGATTTTCTGAGTTTCTCTAATTGATCCTTAAGCTTTCTTCCCTGTGTAGAATGTCTTCTCATCACACTCAAACACATCGCATCGAGTAATCTGTCAATTTCCCTTCTCTTTTCCTTTTTTCTTTCTTAGACAACTCTTCTCTGAAAACTGCAGTCCAGGCTGCTTTCTACCCCCAGTATAGTATGGTCATCCTGTGATTTCATATGGCCTTTGCTTTTCTTTTTTTGGAAAATTCTGCTTCCCATATTCAACATTTTATACTTAATAAATAAATAAATAAACCCAAAATCAGACCCTAGTTTTGATGAAGCATCTTCTCACCTGTATTCTAAGAAAAATCC
Source organism: Ailuropoda melanoleuca (assembly GCF_002007445.2). Lineage (NCBI taxonomy): Eukaryota > Metazoa > Chordata > Mammalia > Carnivora > Ursidae > Ailuropoda > Ailuropoda melanoleuca. The sequence continues at coordinate 143,235,154 of NC_048220.1, read as the reverse complement.
CTCAAGGTAATTTCTTTCCAAGTGTGAATACTTCATTATTCAGCTGAACATAACATTTTAAATTGGAAATAATTTGAAGAAATTTGAAGGCATTCATTCATTATGTTGTGACACTAGCGCTGCAGTTGATGACATTCTGATTATTTATCCTTTACTTGCATTTTTTTTCCTTTTTGCATACTTCGATGTCTTTATCATCAATGACCTGAAACTTCCTAAGGGCGTGCCTTCTTTTCATATTGGGAAATCCATGGGAACTTTCAATGTGGCTACTTCCTGGAAACTGCCTTTCCCAGTCATTCCTTCCCTTGCAGTTCCCTCCTTCCTTTCTGTGACTCTTATCAGCAGGATGTCACATATTCTGAAACAATCTTGTGATTTTTCTGTCCCTTTCTCTTTGGTTATTCATTTCTTTGCCTCTGTATTCTATTTTTTGGCCAATTTATTCAACTTTTTGTGTTTTCAAGGAGTCAATTAATTTTTTTTATTTCTACTGTCGCATTTTTAATATCCGAGAGATGGCTTTTGATCTCCAAATATCCCCTTTTTAGGGGATGCTATGCTTGATTCATGTTTGCAATGTCTTATTTCTCTAAACCCACTAAGTAAAATGGGTTTTATTATAAGGTTCTTTTCCCTTCCTTTTGGCATTGCCTATTTCCTCCAAGATCTTTTTTCCTGTTTGTTTATTCTGAGCTCTGTGTTTCATGATAGGCCCTTCCACACCTTGATCAGTGGTCATCTGTCCGTGTTTCAGAGTGAGGGATTATGCGTGGGCCTGGAACTTCACATGGGCCCTGCTTGTAGAGTGGTGGGCTCCACTCACAGTAAATGAGCTTAAGAGCCCTTGACTTTAGTGGCAGTAGCCAACTGCCCTGGAAAGAAGTCTTCCCGTCTCCTGTCTGGGCACAGGAAGAGGGCCACCAGCATGTTGACAGGTGAACGCAGGAGGACCTGGCTTCCCCACTCAGTAGCAGAATCAAGTGGCATTCACTTGATTTTGTGTTTTCAGTAGGGCTCCCTGCTAAGTTATGCCTGGCATTCTTCAGTTCGGAGGGGAAATCTCTAGTCTTCTGTTGAGGGAGAGAGGGGAGAGACTCGAAGGGTCTAACTGCCTCTAATGCAAATTTTCCACCATCCCCATCTCCGTCCTCAGAAGTTCTGCTGCCTGCCTCCAGTTTCTCAGGTCTTCTGGATTTCTACGGCATAAAGCAGCTTGCTTCTTGGCATATTGTCTCTCCTACCTGGGATATCTGATTTCTTGCTTGCTCTTCTTTAGGGCAAGGACCTGAGCTCCTTTCTCTACATTCATGCTGAACAATATTGTCTCTTCTTATGGTTTCAAGTACATTTGAATGTCTACAATTTTTGTTAATCTGGGTCTACCGAGAAGCAGATGCCAGAATGGTTTTAGACACCAGAGGACATAAGACACATACGAACTAGCACTTGTCATATTCCATGATGACACGTGTGATTACTGGTGAAAAGTCTCTTCTCCTCACTGGCCTGTAAGTGCTCTGAGAGGGACCAGGTGGGCTGCCCATCCCCGGCCCGGAGCACATCGACTGCACGGAGTGGGCTCTCAATTTACATCCATACACTGGATGAATAAAGTGCGACTGGCTGGAAGCTGGAAATATGAGTTAGATCCTAGGAATACTGGGCATGTAGTTCTTTGGGTTGTGAATTCAGGGAAGGGTCTTCTAAAACAGCACAAGAAGGTGAGGGGCCATAGCAAGAAAGGTATCACTCTTAGCTGCATAGGCTGGTCTTACTCTCTGTTCTGGGGTTGCCAACATCAAAAGTGATTCTTATCCTTCAAAAAGGGGAGATTTGTCAGAATTAGCAGAAATGAAATACTGCTTTGGGAAAATATGCTCCCTGTAGCCACTGGACTATAGGCGGGCATCTAATGCCTGCTTACTTTGCTAGGTAGCTTCTCCAGAGTTTCCTGTCTTCACGGAGCCACCCCAGAGGCAGAAACACCATCCCAAGGTGGGAGGGCATATGGGGTTGCAGAGGGCACGATGGTTGGTCTGGCCAATGTCAACTTCAGGCACAAACAGATGGTTTCCATAATGGTTTAACAAGAATCATTTCATAGCTTCTGCTGAGCTAGGTGAGGAGAACATTCCACGTGACTACTGACTTGTCTCTCTGTTATGGATCAGATGTGCGTGTTCCTCCAAAATTCACTTGTTAAAGAATTAACTCCCAAGATAATAGTGTTTGAAGTTAGGGCCTTTGCAGGTAATGAGGTTTAGATGAGGTCATGAAGGTGGAGCCCCCACGAGGGGTCCCAGACAGCTCCCTCACCCCTGCTGCCCTGTGTGGGCACAGCAAGAAGAAAACCATCTGTGAACCAGGAAGCGGGGTCTCACCAGACCCCAAAGCAACATGCTGGTTCCTTGATCCTGGAATCCCCAGCCTCCAGAACTCTGAGAAATAAATTTCCGTCTTTTATAAGCCACCCAGGCTACAGTGTTTTTTTGTTTTGTTTTGTTTTGTATTTTTGTGATAGCAGCCTGGATGGAATGAAACAAGGGAAATCGGCCTAATGAGAGAAACCAAGGAGGGTTTATGACAGTCGAGCTGAGCGTGGCTGGTGGATCTGGAGTGAAGGCAGGGTTCTGCAGAGGGCTGCAAGGGTGACACCTCTGTGGTAAGAACGGAATGACACAGTGTGGGAGACTGGTGTGCAATTCGATGAGACCACAATGGGCAGGTACAGCAGCAGGTGGCAGACGCTTTTGGGAGCAGAGGCCACGCCCAGAGCCCTGGTCATTTTGGGCTGTACTTCAAAGAGGGACTTTGTCAAACCAGGGTCATTCTAGAAGAGTGTCCAGGATGGTGAAGCTCCCTGTGTAGGCCGTTAATTTAAAAATTTATCAAAAGCTGATTGATCTTTGAAAGGAGGCTGTCCACGTGCAGAAAGGTGGCCACATGTGGAAGGGTTTGTGTAGGATAGAACAGCACATTTGAAATGAGACTCCTGGATCAAATCCAAATCTAAGAGCCGCACATATATTTTTAATATGATGATATCTAATGGCCAGCAATGAAAACCAGTTGCTCTACAATGTGGCAGGTAAGCTTGGAAATTTTCGACATCTCTGGCCTCTAAGAACTCAGGGCTACACACACACTGATGAAAGATGTGGCGAAGTATCTGCTATCCCTTCCAAAATGTCCTTTGCAGTCGGCAGAATCTGCAGGATTTTCCTTCTTGGGTTGTAACTGAGCAGCTCTTTCCTTGGCAATCTTGGCGGCCCCTTCCCCTCTGAGGTGGTATGATATCTCTGAAAGAGCCCCAGACCGTCTGGTCCGGGTCAGCTGAAAATGGGCTGTTTTGATCTGGAGAGGCAGTTTCTTTATGTGCAAATGTGTGAGATGCAGGGACGCTGTCTGAGCCTTCCACTTTGACCCAGTCCTTTCCATGCCAATCGTCCCAAGTCCAAACGGACACCAAAGACACAGCCTAGACAAGTATGAAGGCTGACAGGATGTGACTTCATGGAGTGGGTACGGTCGACCAGCCCCTGTGCTCATGGAGAACTGATGGAGAGTGAACAGTCTTGATGCATCTCGTGCCCTCCGGAGGGACACTCTCTGTTCCCTAACTGGGAAAGGAAGTGATGGATCACAATTTTTCCTACCAGCGCAGCATTCAAATGCCAGTTAAAGTAACTTTTACATCCAATACAGCACCATTTACTCAATTAGATAGTTATTTTACAAAATACAAAAATAAAACATTTCAAGCTGGATTTTTAAAAAATAAAGACTGCTGTAGGCCTGTCAGATATTAAATGTTGTATGAAAGAATGGTCTTCCCTGCTGATGTACTAGTCTAGTGAAAAAATAGGATTCTCCTGTGCTTGGCCTCTTCCTTCTCTCCAGTCCCAACTGAAAATACGGCTCTCTTCACAGAACCTTTGTTCTTGCGGATCGTCCTGAGGTAGAAAAGCATGACTGAAGAAATTATACTTTAACCTCAGTCATTCAATGTGTTACTGCCAAAGAAACAAATCTCTAATGGTGGATTTTTTTTGAGAATGTGTCTTCTGGATGGGGGAGGTGTTTGGCGGAGGAGCTTGATTTGGGACACTTCCATTTGCCTCATCAGGTTGCATCTCCCTGGAGTGTCACAGAAGAGAGAAGAAATCTCTTTACTGCCCACTGACCACCGGGCCTTGAGTAATCTAGAGACATCCAAATTTTCTTCAATAGCAGTGTAAGCCTGAGTTTTTAAGAAGCCTGGCGTTTGCCAACATGCCGATGGTCAGGGGCATGAATGCAGACTCAGAAGATGGGGACCCGCCTTCTGTCATGTTCTACCCACCCCATCATATGTCCTGCATCATGCAGTTGCTCCTGAGCCGTCAAACTGCAGGGCTCTTAGGAGGCCCTGGACCCCAGGACTCGGGGCGGTGGCCGTGCGGCCTCAGCGGCCAACCCCAGGCTGACCCCAGGGCCTCTGCACGGGGACGTCCTATGAATGTCCACAACACAATGCATGAGCCTGTCTCCACTCTTTCCTGTCCTGCTTGCTCTTTTGGGGTGAAAATCACTGCGAAGAACACCTTTTAAAGGTGTGATGACAGCTGTGCCGAAGGGCAGAGCATGATTTCCATTTCTGAGAGACTCCCACTGACTCAGTGAAACGAGAAGAGTGTTGGAGAGACGGTTGAGAAGACAGCAACAACGTAAAAATGGGGCCGCCCTAATAACAGGGCTTCAGGAAGCACACATTCAAGTGCCATCCTTTCGCACAGAGGGCCGACCCCGGGACGTAGACGTCTGAGGGGAGATGGGTGGCAGAAGACAAAGAAGGGAGCTCCCTGTGAGGACAGCACAGCCCCTCCGTTAACAGTTCCCCAGTCCTGGAGCCCGTAATTCTGCAATGTTTTGTGCGGCCTCCTGTGAGGGAAAGCAGTGATGCGAGATGTTCCAAGCAGACCGTCCTCTGAGATGCGTGCCTGGCTTCATCCAGCTCTGGGCCTGCCTCCTCTCTCCGGGATGGAAGTGCCCCCCTCTGTCCAGCTACATGGACCGCCCGGTTCTGGCCTCCTGTTCCATGAGGGTTTCTGAGGAAGGGAGGGTTTGTCTGGAATCACGAAGCCCCTGCTCTGAAGGGGCAAATCTCGCGAGAACGGTAGGGAGGGTTTGCTTTAGGGGTCAGCTAAAATCACTGGGAGAGACACTTCTTGCACAGACTGGTTTCAATGTTATATACAGCACTATGCAAGTTTGTTATTTTTTCCTTTGTGCTGTTATTGATCATTTTTTTATCAGGTATTAGCAGAGACGGAAAATCCAGTGTGAACACTGAGGAGTAGAATAGAAAATCCAATTTTCCACTTGGCCATAACAATGCTATCACGTGAGTGTTCAGAAATAGAGCTGCATAGGCTGCGAACAGGAGCAGAGATGAACCGGGCTTTCCAATTCCACTCCAGCCCCTGTTTATTCCTCGAGGTCCCCTCAGGCTGTCTACGGGAGCCAAGACCACAAAGCACACTTTCCACCCGAGGACCTTCCTGCAGCTAAACGGAACCCCAACTTACAGGGAGTAGAGGCAAGGCTGTGCTGTGCCCTGAATGTCCTTGGCCCCCCAGATTCATAGGTTGAAGCCTAATCCCCCCATGGGATAGAGGCGGGGGCTTTGGAGGCAATTAGGGCAGGAATGGGACCAGTGCCCAGAAAGGAGAGACCCCAGAGAGCTCTCCCCCTGCTTCTGCTGAGGACAGAGCAAGGGGACAGCCGTGAGCCTGGGAGGGAGTCCTCACCGCACCCGGCGCCGCGGTCTGGGACCCCCAGCCTCCAGAACTGTGCGACGTAAATGTCAGTGGTTTAGAAGCCCCCCGTGTCTGGTGTTTTGTCCCCGACGGGGGCATTGGAGAGGGTGTCGCGGCGTGAAGGCCTGCGTGCAGTTCACCACAGCAGCTGTGACAGAGACACAAGCGTAAATCAAATGTCTATTTTCTTCCCAGGAAAAATGCGGAGAAAGTGCCCGCTTTCGCAGGCCTAATGCTCTTGAAACTGTCCTCCGCAAAACTGTGTCTGCGGGTTCCTGTGCCGCACGTGGGCTGTAAATAGAAAATCTTGCTCTACCAAGCAAATGGCTCACGAGCCACCTTCTCCATCATCACGAAGGCAGAAAACAAGCTTCCTCCAACAGTGTGGGTGCCTCGGCACCCAGCAGGAACTGGCTTTAAGCAGGGGGGGCTGGAATGCAATCCTAAGCTCTAATTGCAATAACTAAGTTGCCACCTGGGGAAACTTCTAGCGGCTAAGTCCCCATAAACATCTAAACATTCTGTGTCATGTCTCCTTTTATTTTCCTCTGCAAGATGTCCCAGGTGTTCTGCTTTCAGGAAGAGTAGTGGGCAAAGACCGGCACACTCGGAGAGGGTGCAAAGACCGCCCTTCCCAAAGTCCCAGGCCTTTGGGAAGAAACCTGGCCTTCCCCCAACCTCATGTGGGAGCTGCACTCGGGGCTGCAATTCTTTGCTGCTTTTTAAAAAATGAACATGCTCTTCTTCCCCGACGACTGGTGAGGCATCAAGGCAATGTGCCTCTTTGTTGCTTTGCTCTGCCTGCCGGGATGAGGAAGGCTCCTGCCATCACTGTGTTTCCTTCACTTTCATCTTCCCCTGTCCCAGCCTCAGCCAGGGCCCCGGAGATGATGGCCCATGTGAAGTGCCACGGCCATGGGGTTGTCAATGTTCTAGAACACAGGTGTGCCCAGCAGTGCAAGGAGCACCCGTGGGGAGAAGAAGACCGACGGCCATAGCAAGTCAAGAAAATGAATGAGTTTGCGAACACGCAGAGACCTGTGTTCAGAGATCATTCCAGCATTTGGTTTTTTAAGCACTCACATATACAGAAGCAAAGGCCAATGTAAAATTTTCTCTGCTTTTCCTTTTCATTTAGGACTCAGTCTGTTCCACAAGACTTTCCAAATCCAAAGAAGCCTGCAGGACACAGGCTGCATTCCCAGATTCCAGCATTACGTCCAGATTTAAACCCAGGCCCCAGGGCCATTCTGCTCCCAGACATGCAGATGAGGGCCTCGTCTCTCTGAAACACTAGGACCAGCGAAATGACTGGAACAAACTAAAGGGTCCACGCAGGCCACGAACCAGCCAAACTTGAGAGGGGATGACGTCACGGATGTGTAGGTATCGTGGAAGCCAGCCGGTGTCCCAGAATCTCACTGGGATGTACCTGACACCTGAAAAATGGTCCAGGGTTCTAGCAAAGCATGTTTCATTTTATTTTGTTCTGGAATAGAGCTGACCTTCCAAATCAAGGGTGTGAACGGAGGAGTCCTCTTTTTGTCCTTCCCATGCCTTTGCAACTGTTCTGATAGTGGCTGACCTTCCACCATCAAGTATGCAGAAACTGGCTTGTTGAGCTTTCTGTTTCTTACACAAACAAACAACTCTTAAAGTGTAACTACTCTGGAAAGGTGTAACCCCTACACTTGGGTTAGTTAGTCATTTCTGAGAGTTGCATGATGGGATTTAAGTCCTGAAATAAATGGGTTACAGTCAACACTCAGTTTGGAGGAAAGAGAAGAGATAAAAGTGCAACAGGAAATGAGGTCAAGGATTGAAAGGTGGTGGTGGTGTGGTTCCCTGAGATTTCATCTATTTCTTAGTAACAGCTTGACTGAGTTGTAACTCACACACCATACCGTTCACCCGTTCAAAGCGTGCTGTTCGCTACAATGAGGTGTCTGCTTCCACCTGGGAGAACCGCCATTACCAAAGACAAGAGATGACAGGTGTTGGTGAGAACCCAGAGAAAAGGGACCCTGTGCCCTGTCAGTGGGAATGCAAACTGGTGCAGCTGCTGTGGAAAACAGTGTGGCGGCCCCTCAAAAAATTAAACATGCAACTACGATATCATTCAGCAATCCTACTTCTGGGTATTTTTGTGAAGATAACACTAAGTCGACAAATATCTGCACCCCCATGGCCATAGCAGCATTATTCATGATAGCCAACACGTGGAAATGACCTAAGTATTCATCAATGGATGAATGGAAAAACAGAAAAAAAAATTTTCCATGATGTATATGCAATATACGATGGAATATCATAAAGTTCCAGTTATATAGGTATAAAATGTGAAGATACAAACTTCCAATTATAAAATAAATAAGTCAAGGGGATGTAATGTACAGCATAGGTGACTATAATTAATAATATTGCAATGCATATTTAAAAGACACTAAGAGTAGTGCCTATAAGTTCTTATCACTGGATCTAGAGTGTATTATGCAAAGTGAAATAAGCTAGTCAGAGAAAGACAAATACCACTTCAGTCACATGTGGAATTTAAAAAACAAAACCAACAAACAAAGAAAAAAAGAGGCAAATGAAAAAACAGCCTCCCAACTCTAGAGAACAAAGGGATGGTCACCAGAGGGGAGGTGGGGGAGATGGGTGAGACAGGTGATGGGGGTAAGTGCACCTGTCGTCATGAGTACCGGGTGATGTTAGAATTGTTGAATCAGTGCATTGTACACCTGAAACCAATATCATACTGTATGCTAAGTACACTGGAATTAAAAAAAAAGTTTTCATCACAAGAAAAAAATTTTGTAACTATTTATGGTGACCTATGTTAACTAGACTTACCATGGTGATCATATCACAAATCATTATGAAACTAATATAATGTCAATTATACCTCAATAAAAATTTAAAAATAAAGTGTATAAGGAGAATTGAGTATATTCTGACTCGTGTGAGCAGCAGCACAATTTTAGAACATTTCTATCTCCCCATAAAAAAGCACCGCGTGCATTGCCAATGACTTCCCACTTACTCCCAACCTCCTCTAATCCCTCCGTGGATAACAGCTAATCTACTTTTCATCGCTATAGAGGCCAGAAATTTTGCAGAAATGGAATCACAGAACATGCAGCCTTTTATAACTAGCTTCTTTCATTCAGTGTGTTTTGTTTTGTTTGTTTGTTTATTTTTTTTTGATGTAAAGTTCGATGCTTCATTAGTTGTGTATAACACCCAGTGCACCATGCAATACGTGCCCTCCTTACTACCCATCACCAGCCTATCCCATTCCCCCACCCCCTCCCCTCTGAAGCCCTCAGTTTGTTTCTCAGAGTCCATAGTCTCTCAGCTTCATTCCCCCTTCTGATTACCCCCCTTTCTTTATCCCTTTCTTCTCCTACCGATCTTCCTAGTTCTTATGTTCCATAGATGAGAGAACCCATATGATAATTGTCTTTCTCTGCTTGATTTATTTCACTTAGCATAATCTCCTCCAGTCCCGTCCATGTTGCTGCAAATGTTGAGAAATCATTCCTTTTGATGGCTGAGTAATATTCCATTGTATATAAGGACCACATCTTCTTAATCCAGTCGTCTGTTGAAGGGCCTCTCGGCTCCTTCCGCGATTTAGCTATTGTGGACAGAGCTGCTATGAACATTGGGGTGCATATGGCCCTTCTCTTCACTATGTCTGTATCTTTGGGGTAAATACCCAGTAGTGCAATGGCTGGATCATAGGGTAGCTCAATTTTTATCATTCAGTGTGTTTTGAAGGATCATCCCTATTGTGGTGCATATCAGTCCTTCACTCATTGTATTGCTGGGTAATACTCTATTGTCAGGATATCCCATATTTTATTTGCCGGTTCGTCAGTTGATGGACGTTGAGTGTCTTTGTCCTTTCTGGTGATTATTAACAATGCTGCTGAAAGTTGGTGCACAACATTCTGCATGGACACACAATTTCATTTTTATTAGGTCTGTACCTCTCAGCGGCATTTTGGGAAATGGCGAGGCTGTCTTCCAAAGGAGCTGCACGACTATACGTTCCCAACAGCAGTGTGTGAGGGCTCCACTTTCTCCCTGTCCTCACTGGCACGTTATCCTGACTTTTTGATTCTAGCCATTCTTGTGGGTATAAAGTGATATCTCCACATGGCTTCTCTTTGCATTTCTTCAATGGCAATGAAGTTGAGCGTCTTTCCATGTGCTTATTGGTCATTTGTGTATCTTCTTGGGGAAATTTCTATTTGTGCATCCTGTTCATTTTTACAGTGGGTATTTGTCTTTTTATTTTTGAATTGTGTTTTATGTGTTATGGATACAAGTCCCTTACCAGAATATGAATTGCAAAAATTTTCTCCCACTCTGCCGGTTCTTTTGTTTTGCTTTACTTTATGGATAGTATCTTTTGAGACACAAAAGTTTTAAATTTTGGTGAAGTTCAATTTATCTCAATTTTCTTGTGTTGCTTCTGCTTCTGCTGTGACACCCAGCTAACCCAAAGTTGTGCTTCTTCTCAGGGCTTTGCAGCTCTAGTTCTTACATTAAGGGCTTTGATTCATTCGGAGTTAATTTTTGTATATGTGTGGTATATATATGAGGGATCCAAATTCATTCATTAGTGGGTGGATGTCCAGTTGTCTCAGAGCCATTTGCTGGAGACTGTTTTTCCCCCCATTAAGTTGTCTTCGTGCCCTTGTTAAAAAGTCAATTGACCAAAAATGTTAAGGTTTATTTCTGGACTCAGTTCTATTTCACTGATCTTCAAGTTGGTCATTATGCCAGTATCACACTATCTTCGTTATTTTTGCTTTGTGGTAAGTTTTAAAATTGGGAGATGTTCTTCTTTAAAATCGGTTTGCATATTCTGGGTCCCCTGAATTTCCATATGAATTTTAGGATCAGCTTATGAGTTTCTGAAAAAAAAAAAAAGCCAGCTGAGATCTTAACAGGGGTTGTGTTGAATCTATGGATCAATTTGGGAAGTACTGCCATCTTAATAGGATTAAATTGGATCCATGAACATGGACTATCTTTCCATTTATGTAGGTCTACTTTCATGTCTTTCAACGGTGTTTTATAGTTTTCAGAATATACTTTTGCTAAATTTTTATAATTTTCAGAATATACTTTTGCTAAATTTTCCCTAAGTATTTTATTTTTTCTAATGCTATCATAAATGGAATTATTTTTTCCTAATTTTATTTACAGATTTTTTTTAAAGATTTTATTTATTTATTTGACAAAGTGAGAGACAGCCAGCGAGAAAGGGAACACAAGCAGGGGGAGTAGGAGAGGAAGAAGCAGACTCCCAGCGGAGCAGGGAGCCCAATGTGGGACTCGATCCTAGGACCCTGGGATCACACCCTGAGCCAAGGGCAGACGCTTAATGACTGAGCCACCCAGGCGCCCCAGATTTTTGACAGTTTATATAAATTTAATTGTATATTGAGTATGTAACCTGCGACCTTGCTGAATGTTTTTATTCCAATAATTTTCAGTGGATTCTTTCAGATGTGGTTTGTACAAGATTACATCATCTTCAAACAGAGATAGTTATATTTTTTTCCTGTTTCATCTGCATGCGTTATGTCCAATTTTCTTATGTAACTGCCCTGGGTAGAGCCCCCAGTACCGTGCTGGACAGAAGTAGTGAGATTAGAGATGCATGCCCTGTCCTGGGTTTAGGGGAAAGCATTTGGTGTTTCATTGTTAAGTGTGATGTTATATGAGGTTTTCATAGATGCCCTTTATTAGGTGAAGACTTCTCTTCAATGCTTTGTTTTTGAATGGTTTTATTGTGAAGAGTTGTTGAATTTCATCAACTGCTTTTTCTGCCTCTATTGAGAAAGTCATGTGGGTCTTGTCTTTATTAATTGACAACATTAATTGACTTTCAGGTGTTAAAGCAACCTCATATTTTTAGGTGAAATCCCACTGATCAGCATGTGCGGTCCTTCTAGAATTGCTGGATAGAGTTTGCCAGTGGTTTTGTTGAGGAATATTGTGTCTATATTCATAAGAGATATGGGTTTATATTTCTTTTATTGTAATTTTCTTTGTCTGATTTTGGTACTGAGACAATACCAGCCTCGGTGAATGAGTCTGGAAGTGCTCCAAGTTCTATTTTTTGGAAGAGTTTATAAAGAATTGGTGTTCATTCTTCTTTCAATGTTTAAGCGGGGG
>NC_048220.1:143222770-143223046 GCF_002007445.2 Ailuropoda melanoleuca | reverse complement strand
AATGCAAAGCTAGTTTTAAACAATACACAAAAGTCAAACGTTACCAAAACACTACCAAAGGCCATCAGTGGATTTAATGAAAAGAAAACCTTTCTTCTGAATCTAATTGCACCTTGAAAATAAAAATGTAAACAGAGCCTTGTTAATTGAACTACCCTATGACCCAGCCATTGCACTACTGGGTTTACCCCAAAGATACAGACGTAGTAAAGAGAAGGGCCATATGCACCCCAATGTTCATAGCAGCATTGTCCACAATAGCTAAATCGTGCAAGG
>NC_048220.1:143163189-143222636 GCF_002007445.2 Ailuropoda melanoleuca | reverse complement strand
AATCAGAAGGGGGAATGAAACATGAGAGACTATGGACTATGAGAAACAAACTGAGGACTTCAGAGGGGAGGGGGTGGGGGAAGGGGATAGACTGGTGATGGGTAGTAAGGAGGGCACGTATTGCATGGTGCACTGGGTGTTATACGCAACTAATGAAGCATTGAACTTTACATCGGAATCCGGGGATGTACTGTATGGTGATTAACATAGTATAATAAAAAAAATCATTAAAAAATAAATAAATAAATAAATAAATAAAATAAAATAAAAAAGTCAAAAAATGTAAACAGAGCCTTGTTAAGCAAATTGCAAACATAAAGGAATATTTTGTAGGACTCAGGGTTTGTAGTGGTTCATGGGAGCATAACCATAGCACCGGTGGTCTGATGACTAGAAATGCAGTAGAAAGGTAGATATTAAGTGCCCTCTTTCCCAAGCAACCAAGAGAGGCCCAGGAGAGCAGTGAGGAGAGGGCCAAATATGCACCTATTTCTCTGGACAAAATAGTGCCTACACCCCTGGACCTCGTGTCCAACCCTGTCCCACACCTGCAGCCTGCAGGGCAGGCTCCTCGGCCTTTCCCCTCTAGCGGGAGCCCCATGGCTGCGAATGTCCACAATTATGGAAGATACCCTCGTTTTCTGCTCTGTGGTTGAAATAATGACAGTCTCTCTTTTTATTACTGTTCTAATGGCTTCACGTTCTGAATCACTGTGATATTATTAGTAATGGCAAAGGGGTCGTATTTAGCATAGGCAGAATTTCCCCCATACATCACTTTAAGAGCGGATGAGCAAGCTGACAGGTTAACAAAGCTGCCCAGACACACGGCTGAGCCATTACAGGATGCAGCCATAAATGGGAGCGCGTGGGGATGAGACACTGGCGCCTCGCTCGGTCACGCATTCCGGGTGATATTTACCTGAAACGTGAGCTGTATATCTCAGAACAGACCGCGCACTTTTTAATTGCATGGCTTTTATCCTAACTGTACTCCTTAAATATGCAACATTTTACTTAGTACCTGGGGCTTCCAAAAATGTTGACAACACTGTCTCCAGAATGGGATAAAAACAATCACCTTGAAATATAAAGCACACAGACACAGCAAGCAGGCAACACAGGTCTTGTATTCGTGTAAGCCATGGAGGCACAACTCTCTCTTACACAGGGTCGGAGCCATGGCTTGACCCCACCCTCCCGGCACAAGGTGTGTGTAAGGGCTTGGGGATGAAGTTTTATTTTTCCTGAGGATGTGCTGGGTTTCTCCTACACCAGTGGCTACGACTTGAGAGACAGGTATCTTCAATCCAGTGTTCCATGCATTCATGTGAGCACATACCCTCATAAGTGAATAGTGTGATGGCTTCACCCTGATTCCACGAGGGGGCTGAGACCTGCGCAGATGGCTGGGGGCACAAAGACCATGGACAGGAGCACACAGGCGCTCGGGTCCCAGGGAGAGCATCAGTACCCCTCACCGTGCCCCAAAGTCAGCGATCGGCTGGTGAGGTCCTGCTTGGGAAGCCACCGCTGTCTTTACAGTCAGACGAACTGTTTGTCACTAGTGGGAAAACAGAGAAGCTTTGGCTCCATCGTCTGAAGGTTCTGGAAGTCAGGTTTCTGGAGAGGTAGAGAAGAAGATACAAGGGATGCTAACACAACTGAATCAGGCAGGAAGAGGGAAGAAGGGGCACCCGAGCCGAAGGCAGACGCTTAACAACTGAGCCACCCAGGCGCCCCGTGAGTCAATTTCTTATTTTACATATATAGATCTAGACATAATAATATATAGAATATGGTATGTACTTATATATAATATATATTATATATGTAAAATAATACATTGTATATATAACATATCTATATCTATATATCCTGTTAGTTCTGTTTCTCAGAACCCTGACTAATACATGTCCCCAAAATAGATCCCATAAGATGACTTCAGTATCTGTGGACGAGAAACATCGGAAACCTTTTAATACCTATGTAAAATTATACCACTTAGAAAAGGAAGAGAAGAAACTGTGGCTCTTGGAGTCGTAGTTCAGAGCATGAGCTCAGGAACCAGACTGCCGGGATTCAAGTCTGGGCTCCACCAGGTGCAAACAAGTTGACATTGGTATGGTTATTTAACCTCTCTGCGGCCCAGCCCCTCCTCATTTAAGCAGCAATAATAATTATTGTAACTCTTATGTAAGTGTTTGCTAATATTATGACTATTATTACTATTATAATTACTACAGACATATGTTAGAAGGAGTCTTAAAATCAGTAATGAAACAAATCAAGAGCGTGTTTGGGTTGGAGCTGTCAGAACCTCCCTTCTGATATTGAGAAACTTCCTGTATTCCCCTCCCCAGGGGCCTGCCTGCCCACCCACATAGGCATTCTCATAGCTGCTTCACGGGGCTCCTTCTTGACCCCAGCTTCCTGGCCATTGTCTTCCTCCTTCTCTGCCTCTCCTTGTCCTTGTCCTTGTTCTCCTCCTCCCCCTTCTTTTAAATCTGGGAGCTGATACCTGACATGAGGTGGGTCCCCCTTCTGTGGCTGGATTTGGAAGGTTTTGGAAGACTGAAATTGGAGGCTTTCCGAGATGACGCCACCTGGCCACGTGAAGAGCTGTGTTAGTGAGGTCATGATGCCAGGGAGAAGCAGCCGGGCCTCCTGGAGAGCTCAGCGCTCCTCCCGAGAGACACATGTCACCACCATCCTCTGTTCTCTGGGAGTCCGCATATCCCTGAATTCACCCAGGGAGGGAATTCCCAGGTATTTGTAACTTCTCTCTCTGAATCTCGTTATTTAACCTTCTGGGGAAAGTTTTGGACAATTCCTTTGCACATAACACATAGAAAGTGACTGGTCTAGACATGAAGTAGGTTTTCCTCTCCTGTTCCTTCCAAACTGGGAAACCAGTTTTGTGCATGGGCCTGGTTCAAGGAGGGGCGCTGTGGCCAGCTTTGTCTTTGGACCCAGCACAAGGCAGCGAAGATGCCCGTCCACCTACTCCTGAGGCCTAAGGCCTGGTCTTAAAATTTAGTGGGAAGAAATTCTTGTCTCATACACTTGAGTTAATTTCTTTTGTGCTTGTGGCTTAACTAATAAGACGGCCAGAAGCTGAATACATGGCAAGAGGTAAATGAAAAAGCCTTCCGGGATAAAAATGGGTTTTGGTGGGGAGCCCCAGGTGTCAGCCTGGAGTGTGCTGCCGGAAGCTTCTAGGAGATGATCTTCTTCTCTGCCTTCTCCCACCCTGGAGCTGCTTTCCTTGCATCGCCTGGTTCCTGGTCCTCATCTGTCTTCGTCTTTAGGACCAACAGCACACTTGAACTCTCTTTCCCTCTGCTTCTGTTACCTGGCCTTCCTCTCTTCTGTCCGTAGTTAATGCTCCCTTCGACCCTCTTCTGTACCTGCAGGGAAGGAAAAATTCTTCCTCTCCCCTTCAAGGTCTTCCAGCTGGATGAAGAATTACATTTACATGAAAAGGTTCACAGGAGAAAAACACCAAAGTTTTATTATGTGCCCATGGAGGCCCAATAATGAAGTTGAGACCTAAAGAAGTGGCCAAGGCAGACAGTTTTTATACTTTTTAGACAAACAGACAATAATTTGGTGACGAATTAACAGGATAAAGAAAACAAGTGTTTGGGACCTTTAATTAATAAGGAATTCAAAGCAGAATTTGGGCAGAGGTAGCAGATTTGAAAAAAAACAAGGTTTGTTTCTACAGTATTCTTGGCTTAAAATTTCCTATCTCTGGTCATAAGGATGTCTTTGTACTTCTTCCCACAGGGAGGGTATCTTTCACACGGGAGATTTACTTCCTGCTTTCAGGGGAACAGAGGAGGGTCTGAGTGTCCTTGTACTGGCTGTATCTTAAGTAACTTGTGTTTAAAAGAATCAATGAGCTGAAGTGGCACATTTTGGGGTGATCTGCCATTAGTCCTTACGTGTGCCTCTGATTCCATTTAGGGCCCAGCAGAATAATGCAGAATAATCTCCACATCTCAATATCCCTAACTGAAGCACATCTACAAAGAAGCTTTTTCATGCAAGGTCACCGTCACACGTTGCAGGTATTAGGACCTGGATATCTGTGGGGGACATATTCCTTCCTCCCACACTGGGGCTCGGATTCTGATTCCCATGAGGCCTGAACTCCAGTCCTGTTGTGAGATCCCTGTACATCCCTCAATCCCTGGACACGATCCAGGCTCTGGAATGCACTGCAGTATATCTTGGTCTATTCTTCTGCTTTATTTATGCTCCTGAGGCTGCAGAAAACAAATATAAGATTTAAAAACTGAGGTTAAAAAAGTATCATGATAAATATAACCATATCCTTGGACAGTTTACATATTCTGTTAGGAAACTTTAGACCTAATAAAAATTTTATGGATTAGCAGGATATAAAATAAATATACCTAGAATCAATTACATTCTTCCATACCATCAGTAACCTGGAATGAATCATTTATAAGGCATTTCTATTTACAATAGAAAGGAAAATATAAAATATTTAGAAACAAATTTAAGAAAGGATGCATGACCTTTATACAACAAGTGACCAAAGTTTGTTGGGGAATATATAAGCCTTGAATACGATGATCCATATTCCACTTTCTAGGTGGGAAAGATAAATATGATAATGTCAGTTTTAAAGCAGATTAAATGATGGATTCCAGTTAGTTTGGGTATGATTTTTCATACCTTAAGGAAGGGTTTCTTCATCAAGAAGACACAATCGAAGAGTATTTGCACAGAAAGAAGATGAAGAAGGAGGGCAACATAACCTGGGTGGCTTAGAATAAGGCTGTGGAGCCACAGGGACCAGGACTGGAAGCATGTGGGAGCTGCATCTCGGAGAAGCCATGCCGCCCTGGAGAAGTGAGTTTCCTTATTTGTGAAATGGAGGCATGTCAACATCCATAAGTGAATTCTGAAAGGCAGTCTCAGAGTCTTTAAATAGAACTGATACAATGTGTTCTGGAAATCTGTTTCTGTTGATGCAGGCCATATTCCCTGTGATGCTGGAGATGGTGTTTCAGTGGGAAGACTTTACATAAAATTGTTATGGGACAATAGAGAAAGGGAAAAATTAATATTTTAAATGAATGAATTGGTTTATTTCATATAAAATTAAACATGCATGCAAGGTATATTAAATAAGTAAAAATCCATTTCAACCATGTCATGGAAAAAATTAATGCATTCCATTTGGACAGAAGCAATTTTAAAATATTCTCCTTGGAAAAATGGAAGATTGGCAGGATTGCAGCTTTCTTAATGTTCCAGCACTTTCTATAAGGTGTCTTCCATCACGGAGAGGTGCAGCCATGTTGTGAGGGGAAGCAGGCAGAGCCTCCACACTGACTTAAGTGGGAAACAGGACTGAGGACTCATGAAAGCTAAGAGGAGGACAGCAGGGAGCACCTTATTCGTCAGAACTTGAAGTGCAGACAGACAATAAGCAAATGTAGCATCAAGAGGCAAAGGATGACTAAGAGCTGTCACAAGAATAAATGATCAGGTCTGCCAGGAAAAGTCTCACCTGGCAAACTTCACCAAAATAGAAAGCAAATTGCCTGGATGCCCTTGAATCCTCTCCCTCGACCCTGGGTCCTGAAGAGCATGCCAGCTCACACAGGCATCTGCACCTGTCCGGGCACTTGGCCCCGTCCTGACTTACTCTGGCAGGACCCCGAGCAGGCAGCCCCCTCACTCTAGGGCAAGCGGGAGCGGGGGGTGGGGGTGACACTCTCTGCAACACCCCCCCCCACACACACAGGGATTAGCAGGAGCCAGGCCCCACCAGAAATTACACACTTTCCCTGCCGGTCCCCCTCTCCCTGGGGAGCACTTTCTGAAGAAACGCAGCACAGGAATTCTTATCTCTGGGAACCCGGCCTAAAACATAACAAAATTTTTAAAAATAAATGAAAACAGTAGAAAATGACAAATAGAAGTCAATGTGACAAATTGAGATGCATTTGCAATGGATGTACGGTACAAAGGGTGGCAAACGCATAAGAAAAAGAGAAGGAACATGATGGGAAAAACAAGAAAGAATATGAACTGACAATTCAAATAAGGGGAAATGCAAACAATCAAAAAACACCTGGCCATGGGATTCTCACTTGGGAAAAGTAAGTAAAACAAGATTGATTTGTTCCCATCTGACGGAAAAAATCTAGAAAATTTAATAATAATGAGGGTCCATGGACGTGAAGGGAAATTATGATTCTCAAACACTTAAGTCTTTACAGCCTCCTTGAAGGGCAATTTAGAAGTATTTCCTAAAATGCAAAATCCCTCTGACCTATGGCCCAGGAGTTTTAACATCCTTATTTATTTATTCATTCATTCAAAAAGTATTTGTGAAGTGACAGGCATGTCCCCAGAACCGTCCTGGGCACTGGGATGTTGCCACCAGGGACCTGGGCTGACACCACCTGCTTCTCTGCCTCCTGCACCAAGGGGAAAGCCCCTCCCCCCATAGATGCAGGAGCTCCTGGGTCTCAGCGAGCAGAGTGGAGGACCCAGCGTCCCTTGCAGGGTCTGGGCTTGGGCTGGTGAGGAAGCAAGCGAGGCCAATGCTCTTGTGAAACAAAGGCAATTGGGTGATTTGGATCTTCATTTATTTTTATCTCCGAGCCTGGAGGACTACAGCAGAGCTGAACTGTCATCGATAAGAGCAGCCTTCACTCACGGCAGACGGAAAGGTCAGACAGAATGACGGGACCCTTCGGTCATCTTGGGGCTGCAGGGTGGACTTAACCATCTCCTTCCAATGGGGTGACAGCGTAGCCGTGCTGAGCATTATTCATGGTCCAGGTGGACACATCCTGGTCTGGCTGCCGGCAGAGCCATCGTTTATTTTTTCCATACAAACCAGCCAGCGCTCTGCTGCTGTGGGGCTTGCGTTCTACTGGGCAAGATAGGCAGGAATTGAGTAAATAATTTCATACGTGCTGTGAGGTCAGGTAGTGGTAGGTACTCTAAGGAAAATAAAGGGGGACAAGAGGTTAGGGAGAGATGTTAAGGCAGGGCTGCTTTGAGACAGGATTTTTTGTTACTGAAAGATTAGGAATGCCCCAAATCCCCATCAATAGACAAATGGCCAAAGAAATTATGAGCTACGCATGGTAGCTCACAAGTAATACTGTGTATTTTTATACATATGTGTGTCCATGAATACACAGAAAAAAGACATGGAAATACAATCAAATAATAGTAATAATATAGGGAGAGAGGAAAGGACTTGGCACTTTAAAGGGGGCTGTAGTGTCAGCTATAACATTGTAATTATTATGCAAGCAAAGAAAACATATTCATGGATCACTTTTGTTACTCTTTGTAAAAGGTATAATTACATGTGACCCCAAAGATATGCCTTGAAGTTTTATATGTCAGAAAATATTTTCAAATTTTCAAAACACAAAACTGAATATCCATAGCCATATTTGAAAATACGTATATAAAATATTTCCAGAAAATTCCACATGATATAGTAACCCATGCAATTCATCCAAAATCGTCTCCAGTAAATAATCAAGCCAATTAATATTTACTTATTGAGTTTCTATAACAAGTCAAACTTTCTTGAGCATTCAAACTCCATGAGGAGGGGCTGCCAGGGAGGCACTTCCCTCCCCTCTCTGGCAGAGGCAGTAGACAGCCTCCGGGGGCCTCCTTCATTCCTCCTCCTCCTGCGTGCTGGGGTCACATAGTGACCAGCCAAACACTGGAGGGGGACAGCCCGCCCTGAACCAACACAGATCTCTTCTAAAGGTCAGCCTTTGCTCTGGGACCCCTTACTAGCTGCCAACCCTCTGAGGGTCCTCCTGCTTGGTCGGTCCTCCCCTGTCCCCCTCGCCTCCCACAAGTGCCCTGTCCTCATTGCTCACGTGCGTGGAGGTTCCCCATCCCCTCCTGCTCCCTTTCCCCTCTGTTGCTCACTGGCATCCCCCTGCATTCCCTTTGACTTCCAGCTCCGTACCCACATCTGCTTCCTAGAGGACAGAGACTGGCACAGAGGTAAAAATAATATCAGTTCTGCTCAATCCTATAGCCCTATTGCTTCACAAGCAAACACCAGTACAGTGAGTAAAGCCATAGACGTGACATATACCCAAACCAAGGAAAATCGAAGTGCAGAAGAGAGTTGTGTTGTAATATGTTATGCTTTTCAAATTAGCCAAATAAATAATGCTAATGAATTGATTGCGAGGCTGGTATAATCACACCTGCTAGTATTTATAATCAGCGTATCATTCTTCAAAGCTAGCTTGGCAACGTGACTAAAGAACTTTAAACGTGATCCCGCAGCCCCCTGTCTCAGGACTGGTTGTCAGGCAATCTTTAAAGCAATGTTAAAAATAAAACAGGGGCGCTCAGTCAGTTAAGCGTCTGCCTTTGGGTCAAGTCATTTGATCTCCGGGTCCTGGGATTGAGCCCCGTCTCAGCGGGAATTCTGCTTCTCCCTCTCCCCTGCTTGTGCCCTCTCTCTCTCTCTCTCTCTCTCTCTCTGTCTCTGTCTCTCAAATAAATAAAATCTTTTAAAAAAATAAAAATAAAACAAAACAAGAAAACAACGAATAAACACCAAGTTAGCCGTCGTGTCACTAACCATCAACTAAGTAAAGTGCATTTCCAACCATAGGAAACAGGCCACTTGAGTGAGTTCTATCATTTAGAAAGAAAGAGGCTGAAATAGGATGGAAATGAACCGTAAGTGGCCCGTAGAAGCCACGGGGGCATGAAGAGAGCTGGATTTTCAGAATCTTGATCTTCGAGTGCTTTTCTGCCCCCAGCCCCTCCTCATCAGTGGAGAGGGGTAGGTGGTGACGTCATCCTCCCCTGAAGTGGATACACCTGGAATCCCTGGCGCAGGCCCCTCCGTTTCTCCCCGTGGGATATTAGAATTTATATCATGTTAGGATCCATTTTATCTCCTAATACTGGGTGCCCTGGAGCACACGCTCAGTTTTGTTGCTTTTCAGAGGGCAATGATTCTGAAACGTTCTATCGACTTTCCAGAGTTCAAACAGGAAAGAATGACTTCAACATACAAATCCGTTGTAAGATGCATCTGGTCCAAAATGTTGACGAGAATGCCACTGTGCATCTTTGAGCTGGGGACACGGAGTGTGGAGGCTTAAGCCGGAATCCAAGGACCTGGTCCACTACGACAGGCCACTGTGTACCACACTCCCCTTCTTTACTGTCACAAAGCAAGGTGGTTTCCAGCTTGGGACACCCAATGTGAGAAATATCCAGGTAGAGCACAGCCAGCTCATTCTCACAGTCACATACATATCACACGTGTGGACCAGCAACAAGAGCCTCACAAAACCAACCTGCGTTTGTTACTTGGGCTGGGTTCTGATCTCTTCTACCCTATAATCTAGTGCCTTAAATGTGCTCCGTTTCTGCAAACACACGTGGGTCACCACCACCACAGAATGAAACCTCTGCCCCGGGAGAGTGGCTGCGGATTTCAGGATGGGGGTGCCGACGGAGAAGGGGCAGACCTGAAATAAAACAGAAACTTGTCCTTAACAGTCTCAGAACTGCAATTCAGGGAACACAGTTTTGGACAGCAACTCAAATTATGTCCCTCCGGAGAGCAGAGGTCAGGGGGTGTTAAAGACAAAGGGGAACGCTTGTCTATGTTGTTTACGAAGAACTTGGACCCACTCTGGTGGCAGAAGAGGATCCCTGGCTGAACGTAATTGGCCACGAAGGCTCTCGGTGAGCAAACGCCCGCTACTGTTGCAAGTGACAGGTGCTCCTGCAGAGTCCTCGGAATGCTTGCGGTTCGGTCCGTGGGTGCACAGTTCCACGTCGTGAGGACAGGCACAAGGCCCACCTCCCTCCTGGCTTCCCGGCTCCATTCGAAAGCCCAAGCGGTGGCACTAGGAGATAAAAAGGAGACTTGACAGAAGTGGCCCTATTTCATCTCACTTTTCACGGAGCATGGGTGGAGACCCCCGTATGCCCTGTCGTATCTAAAGGGTATGCTTGCCACCAGGAAGAGGGCACACCTGGGACAGGACACTCGTGCACACTCACAGTGCGTGCCTCCTGTCCAGGATGACAGGGACCCCCAGCGAGGGGCCAGGTCTCGGATGAGACGGCCCTCTAGACACATCTGGAGGGAGATTCTCATTGGAGTGAGGGTGACAAGTCAGCAGGTATCTGTCCCGTTGGGCTTGGTTCTCAGCCTCCCACTTTCTGGCAGGGGCTTGGTGGAGCCCGTGCTGGTTCTTTGCTTTGTGAAACTCAGGGAAACCTATGATCCCCGGCCACTGTCAGCAGCCGTGCCAGAGCCGAACGGCCCTGAGAGCACTCTTCACAGTGACTGGAGGAACGTGGGGAGACGCCAAGCTGCTCTGTCCACCTCTCTCCACGTCCAAGGCAGACACTACCATGGTCTTGGATGGAAAACTTTATGTCGAATAAAAAAGGAAGCAAAGAGCAGTGGTTTTACAGGTTATGTTACACAAGACCCCTCTCATGCTTTTCTATTTTACACTCAGAACAATCGTGGGATGCATGCACCTGCCTGTTCACAGCGAAATAAGACGCAGAAAGGCCATGGAACTTCCAAATGTCACACAACCCAAATGGTATTGGGAAGAGGAAGGTCTGCAAATGTGTCTCTCAGGAGCTTTGGGTCGGGTTTGCAGTGAAAAGGACCGCAGTGTTAATTCTAGAGGCGGTGTGAACCGAGAAGCTGCCTGGGTTTGTAGCCGTGCTGGGGAGCAGTGTGTCTCACTCGGGGTGGTGCACGGGGTAATTTGCGAGTCGTTGTCCTCTAATGCAGGGTGTCCATTCCAGCATGCACACTGGCCCGGAGCGCCTGGGGATGGAGTCATGTCAGGTGACGTGGTAAAGCCTGGTTGGACTGTCTTGCCTCTGTGATCAAAGGAA
Source organism: Ailuropoda melanoleuca (assembly GCF_002007445.2). Lineage (NCBI taxonomy): Eukaryota > Metazoa > Chordata > Mammalia > Carnivora > Ursidae > Ailuropoda > Ailuropoda melanoleuca. Next base: position 143,211,701 of record NC_048220.1, on the reverse strand, counting down.
ACGCGGCGCTCATGTACCCACAATGTATGTGCCACACGTGAGCTTTGTTAGGAGACCGGAGACGCCGTGAATGCGGTGCTGCTGGGCCCCAGTGTGGTCGGCAGGTGACGGGAAGCGGCGTGGGGCACGGAGCCCTGTGCAGACAGCCGGGCCCTGGACAGCAGCCAGTCCAGCCCTAAGGAAACGCTCTTCTCTGTTTCTCATCCTCGGTGGAACCATCTCCCAAGCTATGTGGGTGCGTATCACAGTAAAGCCTTAAACACCCCACGAATGTTGTAGGGTTTGCAACCTTTTAAATACTTGTGAAGAGGTTTGAGTAAGGAATGAAGTGATGCTGATCGGATGCCCAATTAGAGAGATTGGTAATATTTTACTGACCATTTTTACGTAGAAATTAAGTGTGGGAGAGCTTGCACCATATCTGGGCATTCGAGGCATCATTATCAGGAAGAAAAATTAAGGAAAGAATAACATACTGGAAATAATTTAATACATCTAAGACCAGGGTCAACCGACTTCCGTGTCAGGGAGGATGGGAGAGCGTCACCAGGAGGCGTCTGTCTCTGCTGCAGGCAGAGGCTGTGATTAAAGGGGTGTGAGACAAGCGCTCCATTTTCTGTGTTATTTATGAGAGAACGTCACACATACAAACACACACTCATGGACTTCACAAAAAATTGATGTGCTATTTCACTGATTTCCAGAGGCATGATTCAATGTTTTTTAAAAATCGTATTTGAGAATTCAACACTTGATAAAAGAATTTTGATAGCGAAATTCTGTATTCATGTTATAGCAGTTTGCTTTTCTCACACTTTATCTCTTTCTGTGACTCACTGAACACGCCAGACTTCCAATAAATTAAACTCCTATAATATGCACTTTTTCCTAACATTACGCTTACTTTTCAGAACTGCCGGGTTGATGACCCATCTCCCCAGGTTAAAAAAAAAATAGGTACGGTCTTCACAAAAACTATTAGATGATCGTACACAACGTCGAACGCTTAGCATCTGCCCTTCAAGCTGTGTTGATAATCTCCTACAAACGCACGTGTGGAAGGTGCATAAATGCCCCGGAAAACATGGGAAGAGGCTCAGAAGAGACCATCTCTTCCAGCGTGTCTGTAGGTTTTCTAAGAAGCATAAATTCCGTAAGAGCCCCTTTAGAGATTTATCTATTATTATCAATATCCATCTTGAAGAATGTCAAACCATATCCCTTTATCTGTTTCATTTATCTAAGCCTACCACTTACATTCTGCTTTTCTTTCTGTTCTTGTCAAATAACTTTCATTTTCCAGAGACATGTAAAAAGGACCGACGTAATAAGCCAAGGCAAAACACCGAGATGAGGCTCGAATTAAAATGTCAGCAGTGATGTCGAAATATTACTCCAAGGACAGCTTGTGAAATAAGGATACAGAGCAAACCGCCTGCCAGTCTGGCCACCCCCCACGGCTCGCCTTTGTCATGAGAACACTGGGGGATTCGGGGGGCTACATTTACTTCCGTAGGGAGACAGGTTAGCAAGCCCCCCCGCCCCGTTCTCGCCCACGGAGGTCCACTGGGAGAAGACCACCAGCCTTCCCCTGGTTAGTAAGTCAGCCGTGCCCGGTGCTCGAGAACCCCTGGAGAAAGGCTGCCTCACAAACACTAATAATTACAGTCACTGGTGGTTAGAGCTGGTGGACCCTGCTGGCCGGAGCTCCGAAGCCCTCGTCCTTCAAGGAAAGGATCAAGGAAATGCTCCCCGCAGCTGACGGGAAGCCCTTGAGATTTCACTGAAGTCTTCCTATGATGGAAGTCTCAGGCATATACTTGGAGCAATGAGGGGGTCAGTTGTCCCCTGGTAACTACAGAGAGCCAGCCCTCCTGGGCTCTTCATCTTTGATTTGCCAAGGGTCAGGGTGGCTGTCAATTTCCTGGTGACCTTTGGAACCGGCAGCTCTGAGCTGAGGAAGAGACTGAAGACATATCTTCAAGTGTTCTCTGGGGGTGGGGGGTGGCATCACCTTCCTGGGAGGGCCTGGACTCTCGGGGGCTTAGTGGAGACACTCCGCAGGGCCTCTCCCCAGCCTCCACCCGTGTCTGCCCTCTTCGCCAACGGCTCTCCACTAGGAGAGTTTTATGCAAGTAGGAGTTGTGAGGATGCTTGTTGGAAACTAAAGCCGGAACTGCCATGTACTGTGCACTGCGTCCTCTTCCACCAGCTGGCAGTGAAAGCCAGTCCACTGTGATGGGGAGGAACGTGCCATGAGACTCAGCCAATGATACGAGTACATGGAAGGGCAGAGGAGCGACCAAGTGAACGAAGAGGCCAAGGGCTCTGTCTCTGCTGGAAGGCTCGTCTCTCCTCACCCCTCCATCCAGTTCACTCGCCCTCATATGAGAGGTACGTCACAAAACTGTGCAGGGGCAGGAAGACATGCCTCCTTGCCTGTGTTCGGACAGCATCTTATCTCTCCCTTTCGCTAGCAAACGTTATCACACTGCATCAGTCAACCTTCTCCTCAGAAATGGAACTAACAGGATGCATATGTAGGTGTATTTTAAAGAATTGGCTCACGTGATTATGGGGGCTGGCACGGGGAACCAGCAGGCTGGAGACGGGAGAGCTGAAATTCCACTCCAGTCCGAAGGCAATCTGCTCTGGAACCAGGAAGAGGCAGTGTTGCAGACAAAGTCCAGAAGCCACCTGCTGGAGGATTCGCTCTCGTTCTCGCTCAGGGGAGGCCAGTCTTTCCTTCTGGTCATGCCTTCAGTTGATCAGAGGAGGCCCACCCTCATGAGGGAGAGGAGGCTGCTTTACTCAAAATCCACCAATGTCCATGTTCGTCGCATCTAAAGACACCCTCACAGAATAATGTTTGACAACAATGTCACCATCCAGAATAATGTTCGATCAAGCGCCTGAGCACCATGGCCTAAACACATAAAATTAACCATCATAGATAATTCATATATATTGTATATTACATAATATGACATGTGCATATACATTGCCATATAATATTTCCTATATAAACATCATCATATATTATGTGACATATATTGTGTATATGTATATATATGATTTTTTGCATTTGTTTTGGCTGTGAGTTTCTAGAAATTAGAAGATGAGACTTACTACCTCTTTCTATTTCCCCTACATAGAGCTGTGGCCCAGTGCCCGGTTGATGGTAAATGTTTAATCAGCATTGGGTGAGAGCAGGAGAGAGATCACAGAATACATGTGCGCTATCATTGAACTGCCCAGTATTTACCACTTTGCCAGCCTAACCCACTCGCTAACCAGCTGGTGACGAGCACCTCAGTCGGGCAATTCCACTTTACCCCAGGAATGACCATGTTGTTCTGACCCTTGAGAGACCAGGATGCTCCCTGCTATCCACATAGAGCATTTCACTTTTCACAGTAGTTTGCACATCTCACCTTCTGGTGGGATGTACCATTTTCCTGCACAGATAAAGTAAACAGGAAAAGTGAATTCATTATGAAGCTAAGGTTGGAATGGCACACCGATAATAAAATGAGGATTTTTCTGGGGTCACAATGTATTAGCAGGGGACACACACCATCTTCTCCACGTGGAAGCCCTGGCATTACGTGTATGTGATGGCAGGTTTGCGTCCTGTTCACGTTAGATCACTATTGGGCACTCCCCCGGAGCGCAGGCTGCAAGTGGGCTGCACGTGCCATCCAGACCTTCCCCAGTGGCACCAGGCATCCCCTCTGTAGAAAACAAGGAAAGAACTGTGTGTTTAGATTCCATTACTCTAATACAGAAGCCTGAGCAGACACACTGGGCAGTTGACTTGTTCAACGTCTGTGGTTCCTTCTTCATCCATCCTTCAGCCAGAAAATGACAGTTTGCTTTTATTCGAAGGTAGGATTTATATCTGTGGTCAGGGTTCTCTCCCTTCACACCAGAGACAACATTAACATCTACCCAATAGATGATGTATCAGCCAGAGAGAGGCTGGAGTACTAGATGTCACTCTTCCATTTGTGTGTAATGGCCTCAGTGTAGCTGCCACCCACCAGAACCTCCCAGAAAGCATCTGCAGCCTCTGCTGGACCAAGCACAGAGCCCTGTGCACTGTCCTCTTACGTTCTCTCTTCTCTGTTAACCAGAGAGCCCCCTTTGGCAAGAAGATGGTACCCAACAGAGCCCCCTTCCTCTGCTGCCTTCTGGGCTGCTCTGCTCTTGAGCGACACGGAGTGCTCCCTCAGTGTGCAGAGTCCTCCTTCCTGGTCTGTCTGTCCAGTCCAGCACCCAGAGAGGGCATGGGGCAAGGGTCTGCAGGTGTGTCTGAGGGTGGAACCCAGGAGAAGAGTGAACTTGGCCCACCGTAGGAGGCTTTTTGTTCCCAATCCATGCCCAGGTTTAGTGAGGGTATTTTAAGGTGTTTTATGGTGAAGATCTTACAGCAATGTGATTTTAATACAAAGAAGGAGAAGGATGTACAGACCACCCCAAAATTGCCACTTCGGCAAATTGATTATTTTAAGTAAGTTACTTAAGAAACAGCAAAGACACTGAGGCCCTCCTTTTGTCCCCCTGAAAGCAAGAAGTAAGTCTCCCATGTGAAAGGTGCCCACCCTGCGGGAAGAAGTAAAAAGACATCCTTATCACCACAGATAGGAAATTCTAAGGCAAGAAAGCTGTTATTTTTTTTTCTAATATGTTACCTCTGCCCACATTCTGTGTAGAATTGTTTACTAATTAAGGGTTCCAAACAGCTGTTTTCTTTATCCTGGTAATGCCTCCCAAAGTTATTATCTCTTTGTATAAAAAGTATAAAAACTCTCTACCTTGGCCACTTTTTTAGGTCTCAACTTCATTATTGGGCCTCCAAGGGCACATAATAAAATCTTGGTTTTTTTCTCATGTTAACCTATCTCATGTAAATGTAATTCTTTGTCCAGCTGAAAGATCTTGAAGGGTAGAGGAAGATTTTTTCCTTCCCTACAAGAAGGGGGAGAAGGAAAAAGAGGAGGTGAAGGGGAAGAGAGGGAAGAAAGAAAGAGATCAAATCTTTCTCCTGATTGAATCAATCTCAATCAATCCTAAAGCCATCTTCTTCAAAGTGGAGTTAATGAGACACTCAGGAGCACAGTCCTGTTAAAAGCCCAACACTATTCTTCAGTATATTTTAATGATGATGTCTTAAAATTAGTCATCGCTTTATATTTTACAAATCGCTTTTAAGGTCCTAATACCATGTGATATTCACATCAATCTTGTAGGGTATGGAGGGAGGCATTTTTACTGTATCTGGATATTTGGAAGTTTTAAGGGATTATTTCCAGGTGACATGTGCAGTATGCTGCCTCGTGGGGACAAGTCTCAGGCTGTGTGGGGCCGGCTTGCATGTTTTCCATCACACCTACTGCCTGCCCGTGGGTCTTCCACTAGCCCAACCTCCTTAACATTCTGCTTTCATTGAAATATGATTGGTGTGGATAGTGTTATAAGTCACACTCACACGCGAAGTGTACGTATCATGGCGGGTGATTGCCCATGTCCTGCCCTCACCCAACTCGTCGGGTCATGGGAGAGACAGAAAAACAACTACATTTAAAATGTCATTCAAATTATAATNACGAAGTGTACGTATCATGGCGGGTGATTGCCCATGTCCTGCCCTCACCCAACTCGTCGGGTCATGGGAGAGACAGAAAAACAACAACTACATTTAAAATGTCATTCAAATTATAACAAAGACAAAAGAGAAAGAGCAAGAGCTCTGAGGGTGGAAATGTGTTTGGTGGTCAGGAGAGGTGGTGGGAAGCTCTCCTGAGAAGTGACACAGACAGGGTGTGAGTGCAGGTGGCTCTGAGCCCTCAGACCCTCCCCAGAACTGTTCTTTCCACTGTGCATCACGGAGGGTGACAGCTGGCACGGCCCTGCACCAGCACCTGCCTGATTAGTCAGCTTCCTCCCATGACTGGCTGTAAACTGTCTTGAGTGTGACTCTAGGGTTGGTGACAAGGCGTGTATGAGTATGAGTCACGTGTCGAGGGCAGTAGTGGGGGGTAGTGACAGGGCCTGAGGCTGACTAGAGCTGAATCTGCCCCTCCGTAGACAGAGAGGCCAGGTCATAATTTAGAGGGAGACACGCACAGGGGTTTGGTTGAGTCGGATCTGTCTGTCAGCTGACCTCGGTGGGACAGAGCTGACAAGTGAGAGCAAAACCTGAGTGATAAGTCTCCTGCCAGAGGCCAAGCCACAGAAGAGTTAGGGACAGCAGAGGGGAAATGTAGCGAATATAAGGAAGGTAAAATTGGTGGGACGCATTCCTTGGCCAGATACAGGAGAAGGTGAAGAGATGGTTTGGGATGTGCTGCAGATGGCTAACCGGAAGGATGAGTGGGGACAGCCGGTGAGAGAGCTCAGCAGGAGAGGGAAGACATTTCGGGTTTGAGAAGCCCGTGCCTTACGAGAGTGGAGCGAGCTCCAGCAGCCAACGGACCAGTGACTGAAGCCCAGAAGAGAGGCGTGAGCCACAGACCCAGATTTAGTCACTAACTCCGGGTGACAGTTACAGTCTCAGTGACACTAACTCCGACTTCAGTTATAAAGCCTTGGAAGGCAGGAGGCATGACCCTGAGTGAGCTTGTGGAGTGAGCACAGAGGGAAGGGAATGCCACCATTTAAATTTTCAAGGAGAAGAGGTGCTCACAGGGAAACCAAGATCAAAGGGCTGGTAGGCACAAAGAAGAGCAGAGCGCCGAGTCCCAGAAGTGACAAAGGCAGAGAATTCCAAGCAGGACAGAACGTTGAGCAGCGTCCACTCTAGCAAGGAAGCAGCAAGCACAGAACGGAGAGCTCACCCATGGGGTTGACAGCTACAAGTCCTCTGTGACTTTACTGGAGGCCACCTGAGTGTCACGATGGAGTTAAAAGCCGGCAGTGGACTGAGAAGTAAACAGAGGTGCTGGACATGGAGAGAGAGTTCTGACAATGGAGGGATGGGAACCAAGAGGAAAGAGAGAAATGCACTTTCCTGTAACTCATGACTGCATTACCATAACATTGAATGGTGTCTTCCCCTCCGTGACCCTGCAGGTCGGGTGAGGTGAGCAGAGCCCAGCCGTTGGGTGCATGAGCAGTGAAGTCTGAGGGCCAGTAGGGAGACAGAGACAACAGCAGACAGGGCTTCTTCATTGCTGCCCGCGGTCAGAGCTTCTGGGACGAGGGATCGTCATCTGGGTTGTCCCAATGGCACCCCTCCCCACTGTACAAATCAGTGCTGGCTTGCTTTTTGGCTTTGGTTCTGGGGGTGTGGATGTCATCATTCATGGTCCACACCCTGCCAACACCTTGAATCCAGTTCTTCTGGACATCTTATGCTCATTCAGGGCTCTGCCTGGAATAAAAGTCCTCCCCTTCATTCGTCTGGTTGATAGAAGTAAGGCAAATCAGACTTGATTTTCACTAAGACTCTCAGACATAAAAAGTCAAAGGGGAACAGTCGGTTGTTGTAGGCATGCAAACGCAAACATCAGAATTCTTGAGAAGATTTTCCTACAAAACATGTTATGTTTTGTACCACTTCATATTTATACCACGGGCATCCAATTTTAGGTAGTATTAGGATTTATGTGGGCTTTAACTACATAAATTTAGAATAAGTGGGATCTAGATTTTCTTTCCTCAGGACGTGATTAATTATAGTCCAGGCAAAACGGGGGGATCAGTGGGTATCCTGAACCATCCCATATAGGAGGGCCTCACAAGGAAAGACATCAGATTCTGACTCAGTCCTCCTGTAGAGCTCCCGTGACAATTCATTACCTCTTGACTCCCGGGCCCCATCACCAAGCCAGCTCCTAGCTTCCTGTCTGTGACCCAGGATGCATCAGGCATCTAAAACTTGGGTCTCTTGCAAGAGGCGATGGACAAATTGTCGCGCGCATCCCCCGAAAGCAACAGCCTGTGGCACTGAGGAGAGCAAATTCAGGCAGGAAGCAATTGATCGATCCCGTGGTGGAATCAGAATGTGATGCAATTTTCAAATGCTAATTTTAAGTGCAACAGAAGCCATCTATAAATTTCCCTTTATGACTTTTATATTCATAATTTATGTCCTGCCAGGAATCTGGTACCTGGTGATATAGTTAGTGTATAATGTAGAGGCTTCGAGAGTGGAATTAAAAGGCAGAAGGCACATACTTGACTTTTCCACCTCCAAAGCCCCTGGGATTTTTGGATTCAGTTTACAGTTTCTGAGACCAGGAATTCCAGGCTCGGCAGTTAGCAACGGAAGCCCAGTAATGGCCCCATCTAGAATGGTTTTTAAGGCCATGTTTAGAGTAGTGTGTTCAATGTGCCTGAGTTCTCTAGGACGCCTCCAGAGAAAGCAAGGTGCTGAAGGGGCAGCTCTTTAGTTTAAGTCCTGAGCCAGGAACAGAGACAAGTAAGGGCAGTCCCTTGGGGATCCTACCTGCTGGTGGAGAGAGATGAGCACCATATATAGAAATAGATGCTACCTGAGTGGTCTGTGACTTTTTCTTTATTAAGGTAAAACAAAGCAGCACAAAGAGGAGCCACCAGTATCTGATCCTTGCTCCTCAAGGGGAAGTCTGCAGCCCGGCAGCGTTCGCGCCTCCTGGGAGCTTGTGAGAGAGGCACTCGAGCCAGACCCCAGACTAATGGAATCAGAATCTGCATTCGATAGGATTTGCAAGCATGTTACTTGGTCATGGCACATCTGAGACTGAGGCTGGGGTCTCTTGTGACAGAGGCCAGCACCCCTGTAGGATGCTCCCCTCCGGCCCCCTCTTCTGCCTGATCTCTGTCCCCTCACTAATATGCCTCAGTTTCTCCTTGCAGATTTCTTACACTATCTCCCTTCCATGCAATGGACTTATCCTTTGTTTCTTCCTTTTGATTTGCTATTCTCACTGACTTCTGTGTCCCAGTGCAAATTCTTCATGCCTGTGCCTTTAACCCCCACAAGGAAAAATCGCAGGTACGCTTGAGAGCTGATTCGGGCTGGAACTGAGGGAGCATTACATACATGTTGGCTGTCATTAACATAATTGAGCTCTCTCTTGTGCCAGCCCCTGTTCTAGAAGCTCTAGCTGGGTCAACTCATAAATCAACCTTCATAACGACCCCCTTCTTTTCATCACTTTACAAATTGGAACTTGGAGAAGAGAGAGGTTAAAGCCATGCTCAGGTCCTGCAGGTAGCCCAGGGAGGAGGGAGGCGTCAAAGCCACATTGCAGGACTCCACAGCCTATACCACAGCCACCACACTGTCCTGCTCCTGTGGTGAATGTCAATGTGGCCTCCATCACAGACCGCCAGGAGCCCCAGGCCCAGCTTTCTGATGCACAGCTCAGGTGCTGGACCCATTCCAACCTGCCTGCGCCTCTCCCCAGGCCATCCCTGGCCATCCAGCCCATCTCTCCCGGGGCCCCGGACACCTTGCTTGACCTCCCTCCCCCTCTCCCACATCAAACACTTACTGCTTATTGCTTTCACTTTTGAGGTACTTACAGGGGCTCCCTAGTGTGTGCCCTCCCCTCCACTTAAACTCCCATGGCCTTAGGTCAGCCCCACATTTCATTACCAACAACTTCAACAACCTATCCATTTGTTCTGTTTATAGTCTTATTTTCAATTTCAGATATAGCCACAAAGTTAACACTGAGCCATCTCAAATGTGAATTAATGTAGTCCCTTGCTTGTCTAACAGAGTGCCATTTTCTGCAAGGCAGGTCCAAGTTCAATGGGAACAGCCATTATGGGACACTTGTGTGAACTTAATGTACATGCTCACTATGAACACAGGCAAACCTCCCATATGTGCGTACGTCCCCGATCTCTAGTGCCGTACATACAGAGATACCCGCACATGCATGTATCCCATGTAAACATATGCATACATCCCCTCTATCTCTATAGACAACAGGCTATATTCCCACATAGACACAGACTTATATCCCCATGTATACACATATGCATATCCCATATAGACACATGCATGTATGTGTACACAGGCAGCCATAACTCCCGTATCTACAGACATACAAATCCATAGGATCTGTATCTGTATCTGTACCTATATTATAGCTATTCTTACATCTATATCATTTATATACAGGCAAATATTACCATATATACATGTATTTTCATACATATACATAAACTATATTTCTGTGTACACAGAGATATATATCCCTGTACATTCACAAATTTCACTGTATACGCAAACACATAAATCTCAGTTATGCAAATGCACATATATATTTGCACACAGACATCCACTCTGATGTGTTCTATACATGTATGCGTATCTTCTATATGTGCACATGCACATACCCCCATACGCATGTGTGTATTTATTTATGTATATATTAAATATATATTTATTTATTTATGTGCATATCCATATATCTCAATAAATTCATAGATATCTATGTTTCTGTATATACATGGATATGATATTTTATTTATACAAATGCATCTATCACTTTGCTTCCTGCAGTCATTTAATCTTACAAACATCCTGTAAGTGGGCACCATTAGGTTTTTACAGGCAAGTAAATTAAATTCATCAGGGTAAGTGACTAGCCTCATGCAGCTAGTGAGAGGGGAATCCTGCACCCACACCTCGTCCTGCCCACCCTCCTGACCTGCCCACCCTCTTACTTTTATCTACTACTCTGTCCCATTTTAGGACCACTCATGTCCCCTCTCCCCTCATGAGGGGCCAGATGACATTTCAAGATTAAAGCGATGTTATTTTGTGATGTTTGGAAACATTTATGTGTCAGGAGATGCTGAGATGACTGGTTTGCTGGGCTGGATCCTGGAACGTCCCTCTGCATTCCTACATTCCCAGAGAGGAGGCTTGTCTGGCCCTGAGGAAGGAGCCCCAGGACTGATCACCCCCTTTTCTCAGGAGGATGTCCCTGTGCGTGTAAAATCTGACTTTCGCCAGCTAAAGTCAGTGGCAGAGAAGCCACAGCATGTCCCTTATTGCTACCACCCTGGAAACCTGAGTGACCCTTTCCTTCAGCACCTGCTTGTTGCCCACAGCTGGGATTAATGGAAACAACTATTGGGTTTAGAGGAAGATCATCTGGGTAAGTTAGCCTTACCTAGGTCAGCAGACCCTCCTCTCAGTGCTGACTGGGGGGACAGGGCAGCTCCTGCTTCTCGCTCCTACCATCTAAGTACATTTGGTGCTCAGTAGTTTTCTTGTTATATCTGTGAAATTCATGTAATAATGTATACAGAAATACATACAAGACATATATAGATTATATAAGTAAATGGTTTTTATTAATTCCTATGCTGGATACATACTTTGACCTTCAGAAAACACTTTATTTGAACTATGTTTGGAACTCTTGGGGCTGAATACTCTATATTAATTGTATACATTGTACATGTTACTGGACCATGTTCACACTTACGCACATAGCCTTTCTCTGATAGAACTTGCCAGAGAGTTTTGGCAACGTGTAGGACGCGAGCATTTTCCGGCCACACTTCTAACATGTGACTAGGTAACTGCATCACATGGTGCAATATCAACTCAGATGTTTGAAATAATAATACAAATAACAACAGCAAAGGCCACCCTTTAATGAGCACATGTGATGGTGGGCAGGCTCTAAGGTGGGACCCCAATCCCTGTTTCCTGGTGCTCACACCTTTGTGTAATCACCTGTGTGTGGAGGAGGGACCTGTGACTCCCTTCTAACCATAGAATAGGGCTCAGGTGATGGGCAGGTTCCTCCCATGATTGCATCGTATATGTACATGGTCCTGCTAGCTGACTTGCCCTCAATGTCTTGCTAGACCCAAAGAAGCAAACAGCCACATTGTGACCTGTCTGTGGGGAGGGACGCAAGACAAAGAACTGCAGGTGGGCTCTAGGGACTGAGGGTGAGATCCAGACAATGCTCAGCAAAACCTGAAGCTCCCAGCCCACCAGCTGCAAGGAGCTGAAATCTGCCATCACCCAAGGTGCTGGGAAGCAGAGGCTTCCCCAGTCGAACCCTCAGATGAGAATGTAGCTGTGTACTTACCTGCAGCCTGTGAGGCCTGACAGAGGTCCCAGGTGAGCTGGGCCTGGACTCCTGGCCCACAGAAAAGATGAGATTACACGTGTGTGTGTGTGTGTGTGTGTAATTTAAGCTCATGTCATATGTTACGACCTGTCTAAGAATGTTTTGCTTGCTGGGCCATGTCACAATCTTCCGGAGGAAGCCCTGTTGTCCCCATTTTGAAGATGAACAGAGTGAAACTCAAAGATGTTCAGCAATTTGTCCAAGCCCTCACAGCTGAGACATGACCAGGCATATGCAGGCTGATGGGAACCAGGTCTGGGAGCTTATCTTATGACACATCCTCAGAATAGAGCTCCTTCTCACTGTTTCATGCAGGTCTCCTTGGTCTTGTGTGAGTTTGTGCAGTTAATCCCATGTTTCTGCCAGGCACAAGGTACCAGGATGTCTGGTTGCTCCACCCATGTCCACACCTTTGCCCCTCCAACCATCAAAGTGCAAAAATTACAGAGGCGGATGCTGGGGTGTGGTGGGGTCCCACACTTTTGGATTCTGTGATTGCCTGGCATTTTATTTACATCACAAGTGGAACAGTGTTTCTGTCTCCTGAATCTTCTGTATATCCATGAGCCCACTTGACCTTTGTTCAGAGGAAAAATGATGCATAGATTTTGGTGGAAATGACCCTAATGAGTATGACCCCTCTGCATGTGAGAATTTAGTAATTAATAACAGAGGATGATGAAGACGCAGGAGCTAGGTGGGACATCCATGTTAAATTCAAATATTTGTCATGTGTTTTCCTTGCTGGGTCCAATGCCCACACCCTTTCAAAGCACCATACTGCCCACCCCCATGCCTTCCACCCACATGCCCATGTCTGCACTGTACTTTCCTGGCCAGAGACATCAAGGGGCCACTGATGTCCACAGCTGAAGTGTGCCGTCTTGAACTCCCATTAACTTCTGAGATGCTTTTTTTTTTTTTTGCATTTGTGTTGTTCAGATTACCTGAATCATGTAAGAGGAGAAGAGCATGTAAAGATTTTTATGTGTGTCAAGGGCTCTTGGCCTTGTTTGTCTATTTATGTAATTTTGGACAAAAACAACCCAGCCTTCAATTATAATGATCTGTGTCATGAAAGAGGGCAAATTTGGGAGGCCTCATTCTCAAATAATGCTGTTTTTTTCCCCAGGGAAGAATTTAATGCAGGACTCTTGTATATTTTCAAATAAACCAGTACAGAAAATACTGTTTTTGCTTCAAGTTATCCTTCAGGGGTATACAAGCCAAGATGAAGTATTTGAAAATTTGTCATAACGATTATCCAAATAGCAAGGTGTTGGAGAGGGGGTGGTGGGGACATTGAGTGCATGAGAGAGGAAATGAGCAGTTTTTCTAAACAGACTCTACAACACTGTCAGGGTGGGCAGTGGAGAGACAGGTGGCTCAGACACAGTAAAGAAGGGACAGAGTGCATGAAGCCGGGAAGCAGCAGAGCCCAGATTGTTATCCTCAGTGTAAAACAGTCTCTTGTACTGTTTTTGACTACACCATTCCAGCTTTCTCCATAAAGCAATTTGCTGCAGATATATTGTAATAACAAAACCCTCAGGTAATGTGTTATTTTAGTTTCCCTCTATGCATTCTTTATTCAACACAGAAGCTTCAGGGATACCTTGTAGTCAAATAGATTATCCTAGCAAATAAGCTTCTTCCAAGGAATAAATTGGTTCCTTTTAGATGCTGGTGCCCTGTCAAGGAACCAACTAGCATAGTTGTTTATTGCAATCCCCATAACTACTCACTGGATGAAGGAGATGGTTGCCAAGCCTTACCTATCCAAGAGCACAGTGCTGTCTTACACTTTTGCGCTCTCTCCCCTCTGCTGTCCATCTCTTGGACAGAACCCAGTCATGGGCCACATCTAACCGTACACAAGGCTGGACATTGTAGATGTGGTATATGCCACCAAGGAAGGAGATGGGTTTTGGTGAACAGCAAGCAGCCACCACCACAGTCATCCATCTGAAGGTGTGTTGAGGATTCAGGGAAGAAACAGAGCTCAGTAAAAACCATAGCAAGTCCTAGAAAGATGCGTCCAACATCCAGGTCCTTCTGTGGGTTCTCAGGGGCATCATGTCAGAAACACTCTAAGTGCCCGGTGATTATTGCAAGTCTAACTATTTCATTATAGCTCGAGCCAGATAACTGAGTCTGGAGCTCAGAGACAAGGTCCAGACAGGACTCAGAAACACAGGAGTGATTGACAGGTGATATTTAAAGTCAGTGAGCTAGATGAACTCATTTAAGCAAGAATTGCAGAGACAATATCAGAGGGTGGAGGGTTAACCCCAGAGGCATTTCAACATTTAGAAGCCTGGTAGGGGAGTACAAGCCAGCAAAATGTTGTAAAGCAGCTGCCACTGAGGAAGGATGCAAAGTAGGGTTGTGTGTCTAAGAAGGAGACCCTGTTCACTCAAGCCCAGTGCTGCAGGGGTCAAATGGTATGAGTGGGATCTGTGACTCGGAGATCATTGTTGACTTTGGAGAGACTGGGAGGGAAGCGTATTCGAATAGGGCAGAATGACCAGGAGGTGAGAAAACTCTTCTTATTCCTCTTCAATAGAACTTGTTCTCAAGAGTCTACGTCATGGTACATTGGTGGTTCACTAGCGTGTTCCCTCAAAACAGCAGTTGTATACTGGAAATGTCTTTAAAAGCTTTGTCACCCATGTGAGAGGTGGTCTTCATTTTAAATTCTGGAAGCCCATGATTGGCAGTTTTTCTTTATTCTCATCCTACATTACCATTTACACTACCCAAAGCACTCATCTTCCCAGAGAAGCAAATTGCCACTTTGGAACATGAAAAGCAGGCAGACATATAAAAATGTGAATATCGTCATTGTGAGTGGGGTAAGTACCATGTGATTGGGTGAATACGGCAATTTGCATCCTGTTAGGCTCCCTCCTTTTTGCTTTCTAATTATCAAAGCGCTTTTTAGATTATTAATGCTGCTAAGTACAAATTAGAGGAAAACACTCTCTCAATTTTGACACGGACTTTACAAAATCCCCATGTCCAGGCTCCAAATCACAGAGTTTTCTAAAATTTTTTTGTTTTTTACTTTGACCCCCAACTGTATTCCAGATTCATCCTAACCTCTATCTATTCATAAATCCCACTAAATGCGTATGTTTGAAACAAATAAACACATTTAATTTACCCTGAATTCCTTGATTGTGGAGTAACTAAATATATTTCTTTCTTCACACTCTGCGGATGGGAAAATGGCATAATGGTGACAGTGCAGAATGATTCCAAAGATGGTAAATTACTGCAATGATAGAGTGCCTACAGAACATGAGATAGTTGGATCATTCAAGGGTTCTTCCTTATTCTCATTAATAAACTGAGGATACTTTAGAGTCTCCTAAAAGACATTGGAGACCTTCTTAGACTTTGAGGACATCAGAAGACAAGATCAGAGAAAGAAAGAAAAAAACAGGAGTAACCCCAACACTCAGGGTAGTATTTTGCCTCAAGACATTTTCTGACTGTAAAAGTGCACTGGTGATTGGAAGCCAAGGAACAGAAATGGTGGAAAAGAGTAGAGGGGCCCCAAAGTAAGCATAGCTTTAAGATCCTCAGTAGGGATCTCTGAAGTGGTGTGGTGTGATCAAGGAGTAAGGGCAGAGCAGAGTAGGACCAATGTTTTCAAAGATTCCAGAGAGCAAACCAATACCAAAGAAGAAAAACTTGGCTTATCTCAAGGTTGAACAACAACAAAACATTATAGTAATATTTTTGTCCATGTAAAATAGATTTACAAATATATTGGTACAAATTTTTTAAAAACACACAATTTATAAGAGATAACACAAGAAACAGAAATAAGAATGGTCCTCTATCATTTAATCCATAATTAAAACCTCCTCTGAAAGAACTCTAGGCCCAGCTGACTTCATCAGTATATTCTAAAAGCATTTAAAGTGTAATAACACCAACTTTGCACAAAATTTTCCAGAGAAGAGGAAAAGGGAAAACAAAATCCAATCAATGTAGAAGGTTAGGCTAAACTTGATAATAAAACCTAAAAAGTTCATTTCAAGAAAGGAAAATTACAGATCAGTTGTTTCATAAGCATAGGTCAAACACCCTAACATAACATACTAGCTAGCTAACTAGTTTGACAGATATAAAGAAGTAGAAAGATATCTCAGATTAATACATTAGAAAATTCAATATCAGAAAAACAGCAATTTCCCCTAAATTGATCTATAAATGAAAATCTTACAGACAAGACTTTTTACGTAACTGACCCACCGTCTGTGGCTGGGAGGTTGAAGCAATAGGAGGACGGGCCTGGGAACAGCTATTATCTTGGCAAGTTCTCTGGACGGTCTCCAGCAGTGACTGGCCCTCAGTTTGTATTAATGGAAAAGAAACGTACTTGGCAATGAACATAATGACTTTATCTCCCTTGCCAGCTTTTAGATCACTGGTACTCCTTTTAGAAGTGTCATACAAAGGGGGTTTGGTTGTCTGGGGGCAAGGGGATCGGCCCCACTGGGGCCTCTCTAGCAGCCAGTCCTGCTCCTACCCCAGCCCTGCGGCAACTCCCCAGCCTTAGATAAGGACGTGGCCTCGCTGGCTCCCATCACAGAGACAGCCTGTGGGAGGTGCTTTCCCATCCCCGGAGCTGGCCTGAGTGAGCGTTCTGTCCTCTGCTTTGCTCTCTCTGGTTGTGCAGCGGGCCAGACTCAAGCCCACCACGTGGGGTCAAGGACGCCCCTCAGATTAAATCCCTACTAAATCCAGCTATCCTAAGCAAATCCAAGATAGATTTTGTAGCATTTAGTGTATTTTGACAAAACAATTTAAATCTCATTTCCTAGTACTTAAAGTAAAAATACTTAAAAAATGTGGAAATACACAGAAACTCTTCTCAGTAAATACTGAGGAACAACCCTGCACAAACGATTGAAAATTCTATGGAATCAGCCACGTCGCACTCCGAGCTAGACATCCGTAGTAAGGTGTGTTTGTGCCGTATACATATACATAGGAAATAGCTATGGGAAAGTCACGTGTGCACGTATGTATCCATGTGAATACGTGTTATATTTATATGTTGCCTCAGTATGTTTCTTATGCTATTTTTCTAGTTCTGGATCAGAATTTGGTCACTGAACATATAATCCTCTTTAAACTCGATCTGCCAGGTGCCTCTAGAAACATTTAAAACAAGACTGTTTTCCTTTATTTTGTTTGCTTTAAGTGTATAGCATCAGAAAGCTCATTGTTTGAGACGTTAAGAAGCCAAAATGCAACATTAACTTTCTTTTATAAATGCATGATTCTCAAAAAAGAAAACACGTCCTAGATGCCATGGAAATCTATAAAATCAACATTCACACTGACCTACTTTCTATGCACTTACTGACCTTAGAAATATGCTAAGATGTCATCCTGTTCATATTTCTCTGCCTTTATCTTCCTCGCTGCTCTGTTACTTCAGTCGTGACGCACCAGGCCTATCGCTGCATTTCGTAAGGGCTGCTGGATTGCACGGGCCATGAGGCACACGGGAGTTACTGATGGATACGAATACATAGTGTTTTGTGGTGTTTTTCCCCTGAGGGAGGGTGCGAGCTAGTCAGTGGTCTCCAGAGAAATAGCACAAATAAGGGGGTGTGTGTGTGTGTGTGTGTATTTGTAATATAATATGTTATATATAAATATATAATATTACATATAATATATCTTAATATATGTTATATATAAATAATATTGTGTATTTTAATATGTTATATATAAATAATATATATTTTATATTTTTAATATATAACATACATAAATAACGTAATTAATTAAGTAGTTAGTTAGGAACTGGCTGATGGGTTCATGGAAACTGGCAGGTCCAAAATCTGCAGTGTGGGCTGGCAGGCTGGAGACCCAGGAAAAGTTGGTACCATAGTTCCAGCTTGAAGCCTTATAGGCTAGAGACAGGAGAGCCGAAGTTCCTGCTCTAAGGCAGTTGTAGAACCAGGAAGAGTCAGGCTTGTAGATGAAGTGCAGAGGCCATCTGCTGGAGGAGTCAGTCTTGCTCAGGGGAGGCCAATCTCTTCCTTCTATGCAGACCTTCAACTGATCAGATGAGGCCCACCCACAATATGGAGGGTAACCTGCTTTACTCAAAGTTCAGTGACTTAAATGTTTTGGTTTTTTTTTTTTAAGATTTTATTTATTTGACAGAGAGAGACATAGCGAGACAGGGAACACAAGCAGGGGGAGTGGGAGAGGGAGAAGCAGGCTTCCCACTGAACAGGGAGCCCAATGCAGGGCTCAATCCCAGGACCCTGGGATCACGACCTGAGCTGAAGGCAGATGCTTAACAATCGAGTCACCCAGGCACCCCCAGTGACTTAAATGTTAATCTCATCCACAACACCCTCACAGACACTTCCAGAATAATGTTGGACAAATATCTGAGCATCCCATATCCCAGAGAAGTTGACACATAAAATTAACTGTCACAAGTACATAGCTATATTTCCAATAATCTTTAATATAAAAATCCTATGTATTATAATTCTGCTGCATATTAACCATGTTTTCATGCCTACTAAAATGAAGAATGAAAGAGGAAAGAATCAGACAAAGCGAAGCTCTCCTCTCATTAGATATATTACTAAAAAAAAGAAAAAAAAAGGTGGATTTAAGGAGGTGGGCCTAGTCCTTAGCATTTAACCAAACTCCAGGGGAATTATAGTATAGCTTCATGGAAGACTCTGTACAAGGTTATTGGTTATTTTTCCTTAGTAAGGAATTCTATGATCATAAAACGGATGGTGATTTGTCTGCCTTCAGGGGAGGGTTGTTTGTGAAAGGTTGAAAGTCATGTGAAAGATGAGTGTATCCGTTGACTCCAGTACTGAATCACCGTGAACTTGTAAACTGTTTTGACAAACACCACCACACTCTTCAATACAGTACTTTAAGACAAATATTATCGCACACATTATATATTTACAGATTGATAAACGGCCAACAGAAATCAAAGAACGTCAGCCCCAGGGTCTGACTGAGCCCTGGTCTCATTCATCTGAGCATCTCAGTTGAAAAACAGAGTTCCCACGCAACTGAAAGAAATGGGAAGAAACGATTGGTGGGATCAAGAATGACGGAGAAAGTGGACTTGGGATTACCCTGCTCACCAGGACAGGTTATCATGCAGGTGTTAGGTGGACACACATCTACACGTGCCTTGAATCACACTTGAAGACAACAGGGTGTGTCTGACCTCACAACTGAGGCTGCCCCCTGCTTGTCCCTGGACCAAAGCTCTTCTAAGAAGCAACAGGGCAGAGTTCATTAACTGGAGTGAAAATACGGAAAGACTCAATAACGTGCACAAGGTCACACCACAAAGCCAAAAATAAAACACGATTCTTGAGTTTCACAGCTCAGCACGGTCCCCTCCACATGACAGGGGCATGGGTGTACCAAGGTGCTGCCATATTTACCACCTTCCATCCAGCAAGAAGCAAGTGTTTTTTGCCATCCCCCTGTGGCAGGGGACCCACTTCCTTCCTGCATACAGAAATGCGACCCCTGGCATTTCAGCACGTGGCTTTTGCAGCCATCGAATATCTCAGCCTTCCCCTGGCACTGCCTCAGCCTCACAAACTCTGTCCTCCCCGGTCCCTTCCTAATCTTTAGCTGAGGGCAGCCTCCACCCTCTACTTAGAGATCGTAGTGAGGAGACAGGGAGCGGGCTTCCCGTGTTATTCGTAACCCACTTTCCTCTGATGCCTTGCAAGTGGCCTTGAGTTCTGAGTCCTTTATGGAACAAGACGGAGGGATAGCTAAGAAAGTTGACGATTGTTTTAGCAAAAACGAAAACTCTAGGTTCCTTCATGTTTTCTGAAAAGTCATTTTAAGGGAGTGAGAGGTGAAGGGGTAATAGAATGACTCTTCAAATTAGGTGCAAAGCTGGAAATGGCTTTCTGCTGCCAAGATCCAGAAGCCATGTACAATACAGACGGCATAGAGTCAGATTTTCCATGGTTTAAAGGTGGAAATATTCTCTGAGTGTCTCAGTTTCATAAAAGGGAATTGTACTTATTATCAGATAGGCTACATTTTGAGATGTTTATTTTTCTGATGTTTGGTTGTTCAGTCTAGCACTTTTCTGTTTAGAACTGCAATTGGACATGTGGTTATGCAACGTAGCTTTCCTTTCAGGGAGAGGAAGACCCCCACATTAGCTGTATTCTCAAAGGAACCAAACTGCTTTCATATTTATCGTATTAATCAATCATGGCAGCCCCTGAGGATCAAAACACTGACAAAAACAGGTTAATGCATGGAGAAGAATCTCAATCCTAGAAGGACAGAGCCTTGTGGCATGGAACGACCTCCAAGCAAGGAAAATAGGGTGGCTGAAGAGAAGAAGGTCATGGAGACAAAACCCTTATGCCATGATCCATCCTGGACCTGTGGGCTGGGCACCCCAGACTTGTTCACTAAGTGGACAAAGGCTGTTTGATAGGAAGGGGACCCAACCAAATATACTGGGCCATCTGTGAACAAGCAATCCAGGTCAGGAAAAGGACTGAGGGGACATGCAAGTCACAGGATATCCCATCTGAGACTTGAAGGGGAGAAGCGTGAGGCCTATCCTGGGTGCTTGGAGTCATGGGCGTCTCAAGGGGCTCCAACAATTTTCCCGAAATACCCACTACAGTCGACAGAGGAAACTAGGACACACCTGAGACCTCAAAACTGTGGATTTGCTCTTTGGCCTGGGCCTGACTCTGGGCCTCGTCCTCAGTGCTGGAGGAGAGGGAATGGGGGTGAAGGAATCACATAGGGAGCTGGAAGGACTGGGAACATTTTTGTTGAATTTGCCCTGGAGCTTAGTCAAGGATTCTACTTGCAGACAGCTATTCTTGAAGGCGCTATCTGTCCCAAAGCCCATGTTCTCTTCACCACCTTCATGTTATCCTGGCCCACTATGCAGAGGGGACACTGAGGCACAGAGCAGCAAAGCACCTGCCCAGGTCAGGAGGGGTGAAGGGCAGTCTGAGCCTGTGCACCGTGCCTCCCCTGCACCCTGAAGCCCTAAGGGCTTCCCAAGGAGCATCCAGAGCACAGGATCTCAGAAGGACTGGGGTGCATGCATCCCAGCATTTAGCTGTGCTCCCCCAAGTCAGAGGAGGCAGGGCTGGCAGCAGTTCCCGGGTCTGACTGGGATGCTGTGATGCTCTCGGGAAGTAGGATGAGAAAGACAAAGAAGAAATCCATTCACAGTACCACCAAGCGCTTGGCGCCCATTCCCTCGACAATCCTTGCAACTCTGAAAGATGGGCTCTAGCTTTACCCCGCTGAGCAGCCCGAAGCCCAGACGAGGTAGCTTTCCTGAGGTCACACAGCTCGTCTCCAGAGCTCAGCATCTCAACCATGGCTGGACATGTCCCTGATGAGGGGGCTCAGTGGCCAAGATGGGAAAACGGCACGATGAATGTGTGTCCGGAGCACGCCCGCTCTATCCTGTTGGCTCTCAGAATGTTTTAATTTCTGATAGTGATTTTTCTATTACTCATCTTGTTTTTATTTTTTATTATTGATTTTACTATTGTTTGAGTTATTATAAATTTGGTCACATCTCTATTTGGTGATCAGATTATTCATTTAAGCCTTTACTTGTATTGGATTTTACTCTTAACTTCCTTGGGGCAATACTAGTTATCATTGCAGGTCACATCCTGATTTATTGTCCCCATGGAGTCCTTCAGGCCCTGCTTCTGAGACCACCATTGATCTGTGCAATTACACCAGCTTCCTCCTCCTTCCCTCCCAGCAGGAGGGAGGAGGAGAACAAGGTCAGCTCTCACTATAGGTAAGACCCACGCCGGAGCCCCTTCTGCAAATGCTTCCGATTTAGGGTCCCGGCAGTCACCTGGCTCACGGACTGCACAGCTGCACACAGATCCCCGTGAGTGTCCAGACGAGAGAAGTCGCATGTGTACCGCACCTCTAGCTGCACTGAAATCAAGGTAGAGGTGTCAGCGGAGCGGAGGTGAAGGACGGGTGGCTTCAAGGACCTGGTACCGAGATGAATCAGGGGAAAAGTAAGGTTTCACAGTCTGTCTCATGGGGAGTCTCCAGGAGCTGTTTCCACACAGACTGGAATCAGAAGGAAGCATGCAGAAGGGCGCTGTTGGGGGCTTTTCATCGGAGCTTGCCACTCCAGCCATGACTGCGCGTCTGGGGCTCTCCGTGGGGACCCTGGGCAAGGCAGCGGATGGAGGCCCTTGAAATCCAGTGTCACATTTCGGGCATGTATTTTCCTAACAACAAACAAACACGAAGAAAAAAGGTAATTAAAAAAAAAAGGCTAGTTTTGCTGGAAACTGCCTTCAACAACCGTGGGAGAATCTCCAGAGCAGGGGTGTGGCGCTTCCTCGCAGGAAAGAATGTCTGTTTCTGCACTGGCTGCTGGAAGCAACAAAGAGCTGGTGGCACCCCAGTCCTGGAGCCACAGGCTGCTCAGAGGGGGCGATTGCTCCCCAGCCCCCAAGCGTGGCTTTCCCGGCCCCAGCGCACAAGCGGAGTGATGGTTCAGGGAGCGAGGCGGCCCAGGCCGGCGCTAAAGTCACGGATCTCCGGTCTCTCACTCGGGCCAATGGAATCATTGTCGGTCGCGAAAAGGGCCTCCAGCTTCAAAGGGATGAGGATGTAAATCCTCCATGAAATCTCTCTTCATTTTCCATTGCTGGATTTAAAAAGCAAACTAACCTCGCCATGGACAGGGCCCTGTGCCTGCCGTGGTGTCAAGCTTTCCACCCTGACCTCCCTTTCCCTTCTCCTGGATCGCTCTGTGCTTCCCCTTTGTCCACGCGTGTCCTGCCTCTTTACTTNGGGGGGGGGGGGGGGTCCGTGATGGTGTGGGTCCCCCTCTCCCCCCGCAGGCCGCTAGCAGGTGCCGCGAATAATTCCAGTTAGATCCGAGCTCCTGTGATACTAGTTCACTCCTGGGACAGACGCCTGGACAGCTTTTCATGAGCTGCCGAGAGAGCCTGTGGTGGTTTCAGGAGGGTTCCTCCGCCTGCCACCTTCAGTGTCCCAGGCGCCAGGGAGCTTAGGCATCTGGACACACTGCACTGTGAGCTCCTGGAGGGCTGGGGGGTCCTTCTGGGTCCAGATCCCCGGCATGGAGTCTAGAGTGTCAAAAGCATTCAAGGAACAATTACAAAGTGGCTGAATTAATAAATCCGTTTCCAGACGAGGGCCCCTCTGCGCGTGCAATCGCCCTCAGCCACAGTGGTTTTGCTGGTGGTGATGGGCTGTTGGAAGGGCTGGAAGTTTGGCTGGGATTTCAGAATGTTCTGAAGGCTTCAACGCCTTCTCCATCAGTGTGGTGATTCCCAGACACCACCAGGTGAAAGCACCCTGTCCCCCGCCACGGTCTGCACAGACAGAGTGGTGGGCAACCGTGTTTGGTGACTGTGTCCTGGACATGAATCTTGCTGTTAGCAATTGCATGAGGTTGGGCGAATTGTGTCATCACTAAGCCCCAACTGCAAACTATAAAAAGATACAAGAGTAAAATAGAGACCATAGTAGAACCAGTAAGATAACGCACATTAAAGCGGTTCAAGTGCAGCCAGAACGCGGTGCCCACTGCCGGGGCTTGCCCAGTATTAGCTGATTTTATTATTGTTGCTAGAGTCACTACCATTACTATTATTCCTTCCGCCCCACTGCCAGAGAGCCCACTTGTTCTTGCTGAGGTAGCCTTGGGTCCCCGGAAGCAGACTGAACTTTGGAAGGCTCTGCCCACCCTTGTCCAGCCTTAACGTCCCACGAGCTAAAATGCAAGCAGAAGCAACTCAGACCTGCAAAGGAAAGTTCTGCCCTCCGAAGGTTCTGGACTGTTCACTCAACATCAGCCTTCCTACTGTGTTCTTTACCCTTCAGCGTCATCTCAGTGTTTGGGGACACTGCGACCCACTTAAGGTGACATCTACTCAGATCTTTCTCAAGTGAGGTGTGACGGGCCCCACAGTGGCCTCTGGGAATTTCTTGTCCTCCCCTCGTCCTTTGTAAAGGGATAACCTCTCTCATCCCTGTTTCTCCCTCTGGCTAACTCATGCTTACCTCCTGAACTTGACACACTCACCACTTCCCTCAGGATGCTACCTGAGCCCCAGGCTGCCCAGGTGCCCCCTGCCAGGCTCAACACCTCACGCATTGCCCCCCAGCAGTGAATGGCAGTTGATAGCTATTGAAAATACTTGCCCTGCAGTATTGAAAGTAATGCTTGCCCTGCAGTGAACACGTGCTGGGCGTGACGGCATAGGCCCACTTTATCTCGCTTGATTCTACAACCGAACATTGATTACAGTATTGCTGTCCCCCCAAATAGTCAGTCTTTGTGGATTGAGAACCCTAAGAATGCGTGTAACTCCCTCTCCATTATGCAGCTGAGAGGCACAGGGTCTGAGCCCAGGGCAAGATGGCTCTCGAGATTCCGACAGCCTCTCGCTGTGTACTATTGACTGCATGTTCCTGAAGGTGAGAGACTACGTTTTATTTGAATTTTAATTGCAAGTACCTAGCGCGACGTTCAGCACAGAGCCTGGCATAAGGCAGGTTGTTAATTGCATTATTTAACAGCTATGCACAGATGCTCACTATTTTGGGGAATCAATAGGCGAAGTCAGCAATCTAAGGCTACCCATTTCTGTGGATGGCCTAGTGTCTGTACACGCAGAATGGGCGAACACGGGATGAGAGCTGAATTTAATTGAAATGGGCCCTGAAAAGAAGGAGTAAGAGCTAGAAATTATTTGAGAACAGTGAAAACCTACTGATGAGTTTCAAGAGTTTCCTTGCATTTAGGGAATTTGCAAAGGGAATAAAGTGCTAGAGACCAGCCGTAGACGTGCGGGCCAATTTGAACCTCCTAGTGGGTCATGAGACTCCAGCCTCTTCCTAAATCATTTTAGTGAAGAGTGTCATCTGTTTCCTGCAGACTCTCACTGATGCAGCAACTGATAGGACCCCAAGAGCTCAGTGGCCTAACCCGAGACAAGTTGATTCTCACTCACGTGAAGTCCTATCAGATGTTTCTGCGAGCTGGCACCCAGCTTCCTTCCATCTGGGGCTCTGCCCTCCTTGGGGCACCTAGGAATGGAGATTTGTGGGTCAGTCCTGGAAGCGGCACCTATCGCTTCCCAGCAGTCTGTGGCCAGGACTTTGTCACCTGGTCATACCTAAATGCAGAGGATCCTGGAAACACAGTCCAGCTGGTGCCCTGGGGGAACGCAGAGGGGCTTGGGGAAACATGAGGCAATCTCTCTGCCCATTTCAGGACTGTAGACACAGTTAATCCGTGCAGAAAATGCATTTGTGCTGCAATGCACAATGTGTCCTTTCACGGCCGGTCCGCATCCTGCAGGGTAAGTTTGGGGATGTGGCGTGAAGAGACACTGCCTGCTGGGTGCGTGACAGCGAAGGCTCACAGCCATACCCAGCCAGCCTCAAAGACGTGTTTCTTAAAATGCCCCGCAACTCATCTGGCTGAGACCATAGACAAGCAGGTGTCAGAGGGCAAACCGATCCCCTGGAAGGACACCTTCAGCCTGGAGGACACCCAAGGGCTCCCAGGATAGCTGGGGGTGTGCACAGCTCTACAGAGGAGTGGAGTAACGTTTAACTGTGGAGGAGACTTTTCTCGTATTCTTTGTGTTTTTGTTTTGTTTTCTTGCTTTTTTTTAATGCTGCAGTTCTCCAAGAGTGGGAGTACAAATTCTGACTCTGAAAGCGTGGCAGACACCGAGCCGGGAGAGCTGGGGGAAAGGAGCACAGAGGACCAGGACGAAATAGATCTTGTTAAATGAATTTTCACTACAGTTCAGAGGTGGAAGGACTATGTGGTTCTTTCCACGACAAAGCCATGGTCCTGGAGGGCTGGCGATTTGCCTTAGCTGCAACAGCTGAGGAAGGAGCAGGGAGAGGCAAGGTGGCCAGCCCTCCCCGAGGCCTGGTGCATGGTAGCCGTGTGGCCGGCACTTACCGGGGTCCAAACGCACATGTCCCCGGACTGCTTTCACACTGTGTACATCTCAGCATCTCAGAGCTCCTTCCAAAGGGAGGGACAGTCACTCTGCACACAGACAGCAAAGTGCAAGGGTGTCCATGCCTCTAATCACGGCCGCTAGGAATCCACGGATACCCTGCTGGCCTCTTCCCGGGTGGATGGGATCACCCTGGGCTGTCTGTCCCCCAGCTTTTCCTAGAACACTCTGTGGGCTTAAGCAGGTTTGATGATACACGATTTGTTGACTCTCTTCCTTTAGCTCCCCCACTTCCCCAGCCCCTCGCAGTGACTCCCACTTTGCCCAAATCAACCAGTCTTCCTGAATCCTTGACTCAAGCCCCACCTCCAGGGAACTAAAAATAGAGCAACCGCCAACATCTCTGGACGTTTCTATATTTCACCATTTATTCTTACCACATAGGTCTTTTTTGGATATAGTGCTTGTTGCCAGGTAAGCTGGCAACCCCTTCTTCTTCGTAATTTCTGGAACGGGCACAGAATAAATACTCGTGAAGGTGACAAAGAACTGAATGGAAAAGATCCCGTGCAATTACAGGCAGAAGAACAGGAAGAGAAATTTGGGCCATTTTTCAACGAGATGATGATGAGTTAGGAAAGAAAAGAAATGAAGGGTTGCTCTTCTGCACGGAAAGGTGGCAGCTGGGAAACTGTACTAGTAAATTCTGCTAGAGAACCAGACCTGCAGGAAGAGAGGAAAAGTGGGGAGGAGAAACTGGGAGGGAGCCCTGCTGTGTGGCCACAGGGTGGGCGTGTGCGGGTTCTGAGCAGAGCTGTATTTCTGTCTGCTGCAGGTGGAAAGGCTGCAGCACCGAGGGAAGAAGCAACTTCAGGGGGAGGGGAGCAGCATCCGGAGCTCTCCACATCACCGGGGGTTAGTGGACCACCAGGGGCGGGATCGGGAACCACGAAAATCCGCTGTATGTGGAACCAGGTATGTCCCTTGATGAATGGAAAGCACAGCAAGAGAGAACCCCTGAAGCCCAGATTCTTTCAGACACCCGGCTGGGAATGAAATCATGCCTGTCTTGTGCTTTCATGAGGTTCCAGCAAGATTAGAATATTCGCCTATTAACCGGTGCAAACACCATCCTGCATCTCAACCTGCCAGGGACGGTAGCCCAGCGTTTGGCGTCGGTGCTGCCCTGTGCCCTGTGTTCCGCGGTCTTTTCCTCGGCACACCACGCTCACCCCTTTGCCTGCTGGATGCTATCCATCTGTATTCATTTACCAAAATGCCTCCCAAGGAAATGCGTGTTCAAGTCACTGCCCAGGGATGTTCCTGCCAGGGCCGAGCATTCATTGCCTTCCTGGGGCAGCAGCGTCGGAGCCCTGGTGGAGAGGAAGAATCTCTGGCATCGACTACCCTGCAGAAGGGAGGGCTGGGGTCTCACGCTTAGCACCCAAAGGAACCCTTGCTTCTCCCCATCCCCAACCTAGTAAGGCACTGCTCCTAAAGGCTCCTTGAGATCCTGCCCTCAGCTCTGTCATCACCCTGAAGACACCTGCTATCACTGTGCAGTCACCTGCCCGTGTGTCCCTCTAGACGGCTAACACCCAGAGGGCACAGGCTTGTTTTGTAACGCACACCTGTATTTTACAGTTTGGCGCACTGCTCGGCTCACAGTAAGCGCTGAGTGAGCCAATGAATTGTGTTGTCCATCCACAATCTCCAGCCATATGTCTGAGACCTGCAAGCCTTTCTAGGTCTCCACGGAAGGTCACAGTTGCTTCCTGGGACCCTTGGGTGGTCTCTCTGTGTCCTTAACCCATCACACGTGGCTCTGTCTGTTCGGTTGTTTGCTTTTGCACTCCTTCCATCTGCGTCCTCATTCGCGGTCAATTCTTCTCTCCCCAAAGCCCAGCTCCTCCCAGCTACCAGAGAGACTTTTCAAACCCTCTCCTATTTCTCATATTTCAGAGCCCTGGTCAGCATGGCAGAGACAGAAACAATTCTCTTCAACAGGCCTCATCTTGATCTTGATTTCTTTTGACAACGTCTCACACGGTCTCAGTACTGCCTCTAAAATTTAATAAAACCCCAGCTCTTGCCTATAAGTTGGATTATTAACTGACCCTCTGTTACCTACACTAAAATCTTCTGTTAAATGCAATTAAAGTTATTTGATTTGGGCACAGAAACCTGCTGTGTAATCCCCTTGTCTCCGCCGCTCTCCCGTCTACACGTCACGTTCATCCCTCTGCAGAGCTCCCCACGGGCTTGCCGCTCAACCCGGCTCTCCCCTGTCCACACCTCACTTCTGCGAAGAGGCAAAGATAGACCAAATGTCCCCTGCTGGACTCATCACAATTATTCTGAGCTCTGTCCCCGGTTACTCTAAGGACCTCCCACACTCGTCCTTTGTCTTCCCCTCCTTCCAAATGCTTGTCCTTGGGAAGAAGTGTATGGTTTTGTTTCCCTGAACAGACTTACATGTGCCTTTCCTGTGGGTTTCCACACTTTCGTTTTCTGAATTTTCCACTCCCTTCCACAAAGAAGCATGGGTTTACCTCCTGTGGCAATCCCCTCAGAGCCTTCCAGAGTCGTCTGCATGCCCAGTGTTTGCTAGTGAGGAGGAGGAAGGTGAAGGGGGGAGGGATGAATGGATCTGTCTGACGGCCTTAGACGTCTCATTTGCCAACTACGTCCACCTACTCCGTGTGCAGGAAGACGTCCTTTGCCTGGCAAACCTGAGATTACTAAAAAATCCAAGTAGGTTTTGCCCAAATACACACCCAAGTATTCCGAATGTCTTAAAGAATCCGCAATACGAGACAGCATGTGGTGTCGTCTGGATTCACAGTAGCTCCTCCCTGGGACGTGTCTTAGTTGTCTGAGTTGTTCACTTGTCTGTGGAGCCTCCTAGCGTGGGGAGACGCAGCTCCTGAAAAAGGACCGGCCTTCTCTAAACCACCTCTCTGGACTCTGTGGGGAGAGAATTGTCCCTCCAGTGCAACTGAAGGCCAAGTCACTAACCAAAGAGGAGTAGCCCTTCTTGC
The DNA here is from genome assembly GCF_002007445.2 of Ailuropoda melanoleuca. NCBI lineage: Eukaryota > Metazoa > Chordata > Mammalia > Carnivora > Ursidae > Ailuropoda > Ailuropoda melanoleuca. The sequence continues at coordinate 143,182,532 of NC_048220.1, read as the reverse complement.
TTTGGAAGGGAAATAATGTCTCTCCCCGCTCACCCCCCGCCCCCCCGTTTATCAGGGTGACGTGCAGAACATATCTCCCTCATCCCATAATGTGTGAAATACATCAGTGTCATTCTCTGAAAGGAACTAAAGATATCATTTGAAGGTCTGGAGGAGAAATTGTTTTGGCCTGATTTTAGGGTCAGGATATAGCGTCCCTGTCCGAGCACCATTTCAAACGTTGCCAGGCCTCTCCGTGGTCACTAGGGCGCTGCGAGCAGAAGTGGTAATCTGGGGGATTTCTGTGATTCATCAGTTTGGGAAATGTTGCTTCTTTTTTCCCCCATTTTTTATTGCTATAAAACACACATAACGTAACACTTACTATATTCACACAATTTTTAAGTTCATAATGTTGTACGGCCGTCAGCACCACCCACCTCCAAAGCTCTTTCCACCTCGTAAAGCTGAAACTCCACACCCATGAAACAAAAACTTCCCATTTCTCGGCACAGCCCCCATCACCCTACTTTCTGTTTCCATGATTTTAACCAATGCAGGTACTTTGTGTAAGTGCAGTCATGCATGTATCTGTCTTCTGGTGACTGGCTTATCTCACTTGGCATGATGTCATCAATGTTCATCCATGTTGTAGCCTGTGTCAGAATTCCCTTCGTTTTAAGGCTGAGTAACATTACATGGGATGTACATACCACATTTTGCTAATCTGTTCGCCTGTCGATCGACATTTGGGTTGCTTCCGTGTTTTAGCCATTGTAAATAGCGCTGCTATGAACGTTGGTGTACAAGAACGTCTTTGAAACCCTGCTGTCAATTCTTCTGGGTGTATAGGCAGAAATGGAATTGCTGAATTATATGGTAATTCTATTTTTATCTTTTGTGGAAACATCATACTGTTTTCCACAACTGTATCATTTTACATTCTCACCAACAGTGTGCAAGGGTTCCGACTATTCCACATCCTCGTGGATACTTGCTACTTTGTGTTTTCCTTTTTTGAGCAGCCATCCCAATGGATGTGAGGTGGTATCTCATTGTGTGTGGGTTTTTTTTAAAGATTTTATTTATTTATTTGACAGAGAGATAGGCAGCCAGCGAGAGAAGGAACACAAGCAAGGGGAGTGGGAGAGGAAGAAGCAGGCTCCCAGCAGAGGAGCCTGATGTGGGACTTGATCCCAGGACTCTGGGATCACGTCCTGGGCCGAAGGCAGATGCTTAACGACTGAGCCACCCAGGCGCCCCTCACTGTGGTTTTGATACGCATTTCCCTAATGATTGGTGATGTCAAACATCTGTTCACAGGCTTATTTGTATATTTTCCATGGAGAAATGTCTACTCAAGTTCTATACCCACATTTGAATGAGGCAGAACACAGAGCTGTTGAAAGTACAAGGATAGACAAAGTTAAACCAAGTTTAGTCAAAGCAAAGGAGATATTAAGCAAAGCAAACATGTGTTAAGATAGGACAAAGTAAACTTTAAGACAAAATTATCACCAAAGATAAAAATATCAACATAAAGACAAGAGTAAGTTTCTTCAGGAAAATTCTAAATATTGACATGGAAAACACAGTGTTCACGTCTCTATCAGAGCTTCAGGACACATGAAGACAAACACTGGCAGAACTACAAGTGGAAAATGAAAAATGTATTATTACTGTGGGAGATTATTAAGATAATATTTTCCAGTAATTGAGACATAAATATATGGAATAGAAATAGGATATAGGCTAGCTTAATGTTGCAATTATAAAACATCTTGACTAAAAGAACATCTATAAAACATTGGCTAATACTGGAACTTTTGTTAATTTTGATTGTGTTATCTATACCATAAAGCAAATCACAGCAGGTTTCACAGACTATTTTTTCTGACTACAGTGCAAGTAAACTGTAATTTATTTTTTAAAAATAGTGCATGTTAGGTATTTCAAAGCAAACTTGAGCAGAACTCATGACTCAAAGGAGAAAATATAATCAAAATTAGAATATATCTAGAAATAAATGATAATAAAAATACCACTTACCAAAAAGAAACTATAAAGACATTTAGAATTATAATAACATTAGCAAAGAAGATTGACAGAAAATACATTATTACTGAAATCAATATATTAGAGAAAAAAGCAAATGAATAAGCATCAACAAAGTAGAAGGAATATTTTAAGATACTAGCAGAAATTAATAAAACGAATAAATGTATCTTTAAGAAAGAGACAAAAACTCAAGAAAATAGTTATTTGAGAAAAAAAGTAAAATAAAAAGAAACATTTGGGGAAACTGACAAAGCAAAAGGTTTTAGGAAACATAAATCCCTAAGGTTTTTAAAAATGAAAAATTGCGGGGCGCCTGGGTGGCACAGCGGCTAAGCATCTGCCTTCGGCTCAGGGCGTGATCCTGGCGTTACGGGATCGAGCCCCACATCAGGCTCTTCTGCTATGAGCCTGCTTCTTCCTCTCCCACTCCCCCTGCGTGTTCCCTCTCTCGCTGGCTGTCTCTATCTCTGTCGAATAAATAAATAAAATCTTAAAAAAAAAATAAATAAATAAATAAATAAATAAATAAAATAAAAATGAAAAATTGCAAGGTACAGTGTGGAAAATAAATTTGAAGAAAGAAATTTAGAAGACAGTTTCCTGGGATGGGGGCACAATTATATTAAGGTAACTGGGAAGAAGAGGAACAACCTTGATAGAAATATAACCATCAATAAATAGAACCAGTATTTAAAATTTTATTGAAAACCAAGGTCGATCAAAACAAAAAAGCTCCTCCGGTAAAAATTCTACCAATCATTCAAAAAACAGATATTCTAACATTGTAGAAATTATCCCAAGGACTAGGGATACAAAAGCTGGGCTCAAGTCTAATAATGTTTGTTCAAAGGAGGGACAAGGACACTGTAAGAAAAGGATGTTGTGGACGAGTTTCACTGTTGATCATAGAAGCAATAATACTCAATATATTAGCAAACTAAATCCAGTGGTACATTAAAAAAATAATACAGGGGCGCCTGGGTGGCACAGCGGTTAAGCATCTGCCTTCGGCTCAGGGCGTGATCCCAGCGTTGTGGGATCGAGCCCCACATCAGGCTCCTCCGCTATGAGCCTGCTTCTTCCTCTCCCACTCCCCCTGCTTGTGTTCCCTCTCTCGCTGGCTGTCTCTATCTCTGTCGAATAAATAAAAAAAAAATAATAATAATACATCATGATCATAGTGGGTTTTTTAAATAATCTTATTTTGTTATATTACTCACCATACAGTACATCCCCAGTTTTTGATGCAATGTTCCATGATTCATTATTTGCATATAACACCCAGTGCACCATGCAATATGTGCCCTCCTTAATACCCACAGTGGTTTTATACCAAGAACACAAGGATAATCAACATTATAAAATCTACTATTGTGATTCAAAACCTAGATGGAAAACAATTAATTTAAGGCATACAGTAATTACACTTAATTCAATTCAATTATATTCAAAATAAAGCTTTTCTAAAATCTAGAAAGTAGAGAATTTTCCTTATTATAATAGTATGTATTTGCTAAAAACCACAATGAATCCCATATTTGATTGTAAAATGATGATAGAATTTTCTCTAATGTCAGGGACAAGAACAGAAATCCTATTTTCACTGCTTTTCTTTTTCAATTTTTTTTTCTAGGTGTCTAAGATAACACTATTAAGCAAGAATAAGTAAGTAAATATTAAAGACTAGAAGAGTCAATATATTTGTATTCATAGAAAACCCTGGAGCATCTAGAGCTAAATTATTGGAATTAAAGAAAATCCAGAAGGTTGCTAGATGTAAAACCAATCTATGAAAATTGATTGCATTCTAAATCACCATCAACAAACAGAAAATCTAATTAGAAAAACTACTATTTACAAAACAACAACAAATACATTGTCAAGGATTAATTCTAGCGATAGATATGCAATAACTTTGCAGGTAAAAATATGGAACATTATTAAAAGACATAAAATAAGAGATAACTATATGAAGAGACAGAATATGTCACAGCTAGGAAGACTTAGATATCAAGATTTTTTATAAAATAAAAGTGACTGAGAGTGTGATGTTAGCACCGGGATAGAAAAAGAGATGAAAAGAACATGATGGAGAGCCCAGAAATAGACCCTCACACACGTAGAGAAAACTAGTATATGGCAGAGGCAGCTTGGTAAGTCAGTGGAGAAATGCCAGCATATTTAGTAAAAAGTATGAAGAAAAGTAGTTATCCAAAAAAAGAAAAAATATATATATAATTTAAATACTAGATTATACCTTCTACAAAGACCAATGCTAAATGGGATAAAAAAATCTAAAGATGAGAAATTAAACTAAACATTTGCAGAGGAGTGTAGGCTTTCACCCGTGTAAAGATAACTGGTGTGGGATGTGCTCACCCACCACAAACAAGTAGAAATAAGAACTAAGCAAAATATCCAAGATACTGGACAATAGGCAGCACAGAACTCTGAACCCTAAAGAAGGAAACAACCAAGAGACCCCTGTCATCACTTTCTGCCTGCAGGAAACTTCTAGGTTTCTGTCTGGGGAGGGGGACCCAAGCAGAAAATCATAGTCTTGTTGAGTTCAAGAGAGAGGGCCAGCACTTGAAGGAGGCAGAGGTGGCTGGAATATGCGGGGCAGGTACCAGAGTGGAGGGAGAGAGGTCCTCTAGAGTCTTTGACTGAATCTCATTGGCTCAAGCAAGAGAAGAAACTCTATGAGGCCGGGAGAACAAGTTCCAGGTTCAGAACAATTACCAGGGAAATGGAAAAATCCCAATGCAAAGGCAAGAATTATTTGCATTCCTACCAGCCAGTATGGAGCTCTCTTGTTGAATACACTGGGCATTTTGTAGAGATCCCAGAAAATCAGCAAGCACACAGAAGTCACCCAATGAGAAGTAGGGATAAAATAGCCCTAGAGTAAAAGCTACTCTAGACGTATCCAAATAAATTCCCAAAACCAAGCTTCAAAAGGTGCAAGCTGGTCCATAAATTGTAAAGTGCCTAATTAATTATATGCCCGCCCGAGTCCAACACATTTTCAAGCAATGAAACAATATTTGGAACTCAAAATTATAAATTTAGAATGAATCCAATCAAAAATTACCAAATAAGAAAATAAGCACAAAACCATCCCACCCATTACCAGGAGAAAAAGAGACCCATAAAAACAGACTCAGAAACATAAGAGATTAGAGGGGCGCCTGGGTGGCACAGCGGTTAAGCGTCTGCCTTAGGCTCAGGGCGTGATCCCAGCGTTCTGGGATCGAGCCCCACATCAGGCTCCTCCGCTGTGAGCCTGCTTCTTCCTCTCCCACTCCCCCTGCTTGTGTTCCCTCTCTCGCTGGCTGTCTCTCTGTTGAATAAATAAATAAAATCTTAAAAAAAAAAAAGACTTTAAAACAGTATTTACATGATGTTCAGAAAACATGAATACAAAGAGAACAATTGAGGATATAAAGAAGAACTACACATAACTTGTAGAGACGAAAGCAAGTCATATCCATGAGAAGCCTCATGTATCACAAAATCCTCTGCTTTGAGTATTGGGAAAATTTCACTGGGTAGTATTAGCAAAAAATTAAATAGTGTAAGAAAATCAATGAATTTGAACGTAGGAATAGCAACTATACAAAATGAAGCCTAAGGCAAAATAAAGTCTGGAAAAAATTGAACTTACTAAAATTTATCGATAACTTCCCAATCAGTACTCACAGCACTGTCGTGACCAAACAAGACAACATTCTGACTTTTGGTTTTAGCTTTCCTACTGACATCAGGTGCACTTTTTGTAATATATTTTGTGTTACGTTTGTGTTTTGGGCTTTCTGTTGGTGATTTTGCTGTTTAACGTTACCCCCAAGCATAATGCAGAAGTGTGGTCTGTGTTCTTAAGCACAAGGAGGCTGTGATGTGCCTGATGGAGACAATACATACGTTAGATCAGCTTCATTCAGGCATGAGTTACAGTGCTGTTGGCCATGACTTTAATGTTAAAAAATCAACATTGTATATCAAATAAGATGTCTTTAATAGAATCACAAAAAGAGTGTGTGCCGATCGATTGCTGAAAATGTAGGCTCACAGGAACCTAACTCTGTATGTGTCAAGGAAGCAATGTTCCGTATTCACTAATTCAGTATTTAGGGCCGCTTTATAGAACATACTATTGAGAATAATGAGAATTGACTGTATTTTTCATATTAATACAATTGCTACATTTTTAAAACTGAAATAATGACAGAAACTATATGAAGAAGATGAGCTTCTCGGGGCACCCGGGTGGCTCAGTGGGTTAAGTGTCCAACTCTTGGTTTCAGCTCATGCTGGGCATGGGACCAGTTTGGGATTCTCTCTCTCCCTCTCCCTCTGCCCCTCTCCCCACTCACATAAGCTCTCTAAATAAATAAATAAACAAACAAATAAATATATTTTTTTAAAATGTGCTTCTCAATTCCCTCCTTCCTAGAACTCCTTCCTAGAGGAATTCCTTGTGTTGGATTAACTTTCCAGCCAAGAACAATAATAAACTTTGTGCAAAATGTGATAGACAGCTTTTGAAGGCCCTGGGAAGTGACTCTAAGTTGGCATAGCCTGAGGGGATTTGACTCCTAGATGAAGAATACCCCACTCAGTGAAATCCACATTCATGTCTTTCACCTCCAACAGGAAAGACAGAATAAATATCTCTAGAGGGACCTGAAAATAGAGGAGCACATACTAAGATAACACTTGATGTCTGGCCAAGATTAGCTGCAGTCTGGTCAATGGAAATAAGTTTATAAAATGATCCAAAGCACAATAAGTAATCATCGAAATATTGCTAAGTATCTTTTATTAAGAAAAATTAAATTCTTAGTGTTAGAGATTTTTAAAATTGTAACTGGTCTCCTGAAGAGTTCTAGAAGAGCCAGTAAGTAAGTGGGGGCGTCAGATCCCAACAATAAGGAGTAGTTACCAGTACTAGTAACACTAGTAGTCACTAGTTTTAGTAACTAATAGTCATTAAAACTCAGAGAAAAACCTCACTTGTTGGTTTTTTGGTTTTTGACAGGCTTGCTGGAATGGAATGTCCTGAGAAAGTTGTTGATACAGTGTCTTGACTCGAGCAAGGCATTTTCAACTCAGTGGATAAACAAAAGGATGAAGCAGGAATAAATTTAAATCCATGTGCACCTGGGACTCTCTGTTTGGAACTCTGTGCTAGTCTCTGGTGGACAAGAAGCAATTCCATCACATCCTTATTATTGCTGAAGAGCGGATTGCCATCCCCAAGTGTTCACAAGAACTTGAGAGCACACAAGGGAAGATGTTGCAAACATGTTGTGTCATAGCTGCTTTTGGAGGGAAAAGGGATCATCGATAAAAAGCAAGTATCTCTCTTCTTTTCTCTTCTTCTGCTGTGTTTAGGTTTTATTTGCTGTTCTTTTTCCACCTCCTTTAGCTGCAAGATTAGTTTGTATATTTGAGACAGAATGGGAGAAGATATTTGCAAATGTCTTATCAGATAAAGGACTAGTCTCCAAATTCTATAAAGAACTTATCAAACTCAGCACCTCAAAGAACCAAAAAAATCCAGGCAAGAAATGGGCAGAAGACATGAACAGACATTTCTCCAAAGAAGACGTACAAATGGCCGACACATGAAAAGATGCTCAACATCATTCGGCATTGGGGAAATACAAATCAAAACCACAATTAGATATCACCTCACATGGGTCAGAATGGCTAAATTGAACAACTCAGGAAACAACAGATGTTAGCGAGGATGTGGAAAAAGGGGAACCCTCCTACACTGTTGGCGGGAATGCAAGCTGGTACAGCCACTCTGGAAGATAGTATGGAAGTTCCTCAAAAAGCTAAAAATAGAGCTACCCTACAATCCAGCAATTGCTCTAGTAGGTATTTACCCCAAAGGATACAAACATAGTGATTTGAAGGGGCACACACACCCCAGTACTTATAGCAGCAACGTCCACAATAACCAAACTATGGAAGGAGCCCAGATGTCCATCAACAGATGAATGGATAAAGAAGATGGGAGCATGTGTACAATGGAATGCTACTCAGCCACCAAAGAGAATGAAATCTTGCCATTTGCAATGACATGGATGGAACTAGAGGGTATCATGCTAAGTGAAATAAGTCAGTCAGAAAAAGACAAATATCATATGATTTCACTCATATGTGGAATTTAAGAAACAAAACAGATGAACATAGGGAAAGGGAAGGAAAAATAAGATGAAAACAGGGAGAAAAACCATGAAAAACTCTTAACTACAGGAAACAAACTGAGGGTTGCTGGAGGCGAGGTGGGTGGGGAGATGGGGTAAGTGGGTGATGGGCATTAAGGAGGTCACATGATGGAATGAGCACTGGGTGTTATATGCAACTGATGAATCATTAAATTCTACCTCTGAAGCTAATAATACACTATATGTTAATTAAATTGAATTTAAATTTAAAAAAATAAACGGCGAGTGTACATACTCCTTGCTTGTTCATTTTTGTTTCTAAAATTGAATTTCTGCAATTATATTCCAAAGGAAATCTAAATAGAGTATCTCCATATCTATAATATGAGTCTTCTTTTTGTTTTCCATTTTTATTTATAAAAATGATTATGAAAAGTTGAATTTACAGAGCTGAGGGGTATGATCCACACCTCCATGATCTCTAAGCTCTGGTTAAAAGACAAACAAGAAGTGTTAACACTATGTCTTTTTTTTTTTTAAGGCTTTATTTGTTTATTTGACACAGAGAGAGAAACCACAAGTAGGCAGAGTAGCAGGCAGAGGGAGAGGGAGAGGAAGGCTGCCCGCTGAGCAGAGAGCCTGATTGGGGGGGGGGGCTCAATTTCAGGACCCCGGGATCATGACCTGAGCCGAAGGCAGACGTTTAACCGACTGAGCCACCCAGGCGCTCCCACTATGTCCTTTTCATACAACTATATTGATGGACATGGTGCCCTTACACATGGAAGAATAAATTTTTTTTTTAAAAAAGTCAGAATAAAGACCAATGTACATTTACAGGAGTATTTATACAAAGTCTGCTCAGGCTGATGCAGTCTGTGAAGGGGGACGCCTTGCTTATGTAAAAATGTCCCCAGAAGCCCAGGAGATTTGCAGCAAGCGGCTTCATTGACTGGCCTGTCCTCTTTCCAGAAATAGCTGGTGGGTCTCGCTATCCAAGTACACAGATGGGACCTGCTGTGCACAGGCTGACTCCTCTCCACAGCTGCTGCTGCGCACTAGCTCCCTGTGCCCCTGCCTCCCCAGCTCCTCACTTGAACATCGAGGACTCCAGGACTCGGGTCCCAGCACAGCCAGGAGCCTCCAGGGCTGCTAGTCTGAGCTTCTGCCGTACTTCAGATGCTCCGACTCTGGAAGCAAAGGGATGAAGGATCTAGAGAACCTTGAACACAAGGTTATAAAAAGTAACATTTTAGAAAGCATCGCTAAAGAGCATTTTTAATAGCCATAAAGATAATCCAAATATATTTTAGAAAATGTGAGTTACAGAAATAACTATTTACTACATGTGCTAATAGTGAAAATTATCTTAACATTCGTTAAGTACTTATCGCGATCTGGAAACTGAGTACTTTTTATACATATTAAATTTGTTTCTCCTCAAGCCTCATGAATTAGGTAATATTTTTATTAGTTACATTATACAGCTGAGTAAAATGAGGATTAGAGACTTAATAATTGTATATACAACCATGATATGATTGTACAAGTAGTAAATGGGATTCAATCTCAGACTAATTGATTAAGGATTTTTTTTTTTACCACGGTAATAATCTCATCAAGTACTAATAGTTCTATTTCATCAACCTTTCTGTCTTTGTGTAAATTTATATTTTAAAAATAAACTGAGATTACACTAAATATATTGAATTGGTCCGTTTGTGTTAGAAATATTGTGAATATCTCTCCATATCATAGACCGATCTTATGAAATACTGTTTTCAGTAGCCTCATGGCATTCTGTTGAGTGGAATGATGTAAAATTCAGCAGTTATCTATTGGTGTATCACAAATTATTCTAAAAAATTGAAGCTTAAAATGTACATTTACTATCTCACACAGTTTCTGAGAATTAGGAATCTGGGAACAGCTTAGCTGAGTGGGTCTGGCTTACAGTCTCACATAGGAGATGGAGTACTGCAGTCACAGTGCAGTCAAGATGGCAGGTGGGGGCAATGGTCATCTGAAGGCTTGACTGAGGCTGGAGAATCCATTTCTAAGAGAGCCTCTTCACATGGCTCACCATGTAGACCTCTCTTCACAATATGGCGGGCAACTTCCTGCAAAGTGAGAGATCTAAGGTAGAGAAAGCAAAGAGTAAGCAAGAAGTAAGTCTCAACAGCTTTCATGTTACAGTTCCAAAGTCACAGAGATGACATACTGTTTGTTATACTGAGTGTAAATGACTCATTAGGCCCAGGATACACTCAAAGGAAGGGCATTAGGTTCCATCTCTTATAAGGAAGAGCATCAAAGAGGAGTAGGAATACTTAAGCTACAACATAAAATAACTATTTCTATACTTTCATTTATATGTTTTCTAATTGATTTCTAACTGTTTTCATTGTTAATAATGTTGTTACAAATATCTTTGTACATAAATCTATGAGTGTTTCAGTCTTAATTCCCTTAAGATAATATTCAAGTGAGATGATTGAGAGAAAGGATATAAATAAAAATAAATATTTTTGAGTTTGGGGGTACATATTGCCCTATAGAAAGAGAATATCTCTTGAGCCTTTATGGCAGATTGTATTTTCTAAAGATGATCAACAAAATACACCACATTCTGTACATTATTCCTACAACATGATTTTGACAATATTCCCATTGAGTGTAGAATCTAAATCCTAGCCCTCCTACCCTTGAACTTGGGTGAAGCTTTGTGACTGTCTCAACTAATAGAGTATGGCAGAAATGACACTATGTGACTTCTGAGTAGGTCATAAAAATATCATGCACTTGTACCTTGTCCTCTTGAATGCTTGTTATTGGAACCAACCAGTGTGTTGTGAGGAAGCAGACCACATGAAGGTGTTCTGGTTGCCAGCTCCAGCTATGGTCCTAGATACCAGCCAATGTCAATGACCAGATAAGCAGTGAATGAGCCTTCCAATAATTTCAGCCCTGAGACACAAGGCAATCCTGGTTTCAGAATGTCCCAGCTCACACTGCATGGAGAAGAGCTGAGCTTCTGGACTGAACCAGGTCCAAATTGGAGATTCACGAGCAAAATAAGACTGATAATTTCACTCCAATGCATTTATCTGAGATAAAATTGAAGCCTATGTCAACAAAAGATTTGTATTTAAAAAAAGCTACAAAAACTGGAAAAAAAATGTCCATTGACAGAAAACCAAATAACCAGTTGTGCTATACCCAAAATGGAGATGAAGTAATAACATATATGCCATGATTGAGAAATCTCACAAAAGAGGACATATCGCATAATTTCACATGCATGAAATACAAATTCGGTTAAAACTAAAATACGGTGTTTAAAATAAGACTGTGAAACAAAATGAGGGCTTCAGAGGGGAGGGGGCTGGGGGAATGGGATAGGCTGGTGATGGGTAGTAAGGAGGGCATGTATTGCATGGTTCACTGGGTGTTATACGCAACTAATGAATCATCGAACTTTACATCAAAAACCAGGGATGTACTGTATGGTGACTAACATAATATAATAAAAAAATATGATAATAAAAAATTTAAAAAAATAAAATAAGACTGTGGTTCTAGGGCCCAATTGAAAGAGAGGTCAAGTGGAAAAGAGTGCAGTGCAGTTTTCTGGGAGGGTGGAGAAATTGTGTATCTATTTCAGGTATACTCAGGTGTATACAGTTATCAAAATTCACCAAACTGAACCCTTGAAATCTGTGTATTTTAGTGTGTACTAGTTGGATCTCACTTTTTAAAAGTACTACCTGTACTGTGCCCATCTTCTGATGTACTTTTGTTCTGTCCGCCCGACCAGCACATTTAATTACATTGGGCAGAGGCATGGAAGCACTTTCCATTAAAGTATAAGAGGATGGGAAATGAGAAACCATATTTATTTTCCACCATGGAGGTTTCATTAATTCAACTTGGGGGCAGACGATGCCAACAAGTAAAGCTAACTACTTGGTGAAAAATGGTGTCTGAAGATAGGAACTCAAGCATTAAAAATTCTAGGAGATGAAGATTGAGTTGGGCACTCTTGCTACTAATAGTCCCACATGAATTTATTAAGAGGAAATTAGCAGAAGCATTAGACTTATTACCTAGCCAACACTACTTCTGACAAGTTGTAAGAAATAATTCTGGTAGAAGAATGACTATATTAACACAACCAGTATTTGCATTCAAGGCCCAGAAATTCAGTACTGATAGAGAAAAAAGTAAAATCTTAGTTGTGGGGGCGCCTGGGGTGGCACAGAGGTTAAGTGTCTGCCTTCAGCTCAGGGCGTGATCCTGGCGTTATGGGATCGAGCCCCACATCAGGCTCCTCCGCTATGAGCCTGCTTCTTCCTCTCCCACTCTCCCTGCTTGTGTTCCCTCTCTCGCTGTCTGTCTCTATCTCTGTCAAATAAATAAATAAAATCTTTTAAAAAAAAATCTTAGTTGTGTAGTGGTGCTTTTGTAGGGAGTTAATATTCAATCCTGAGTCAAGGGGAAATCCTGAATGAAAATGAATCCTATAGTCTGTCATCCTGATCTTTGAAAGTTAGGAATAAAAAAGGAAGTGTTTTATATAGAGGCGGGCTATCCTTTTGCCTAGTAAAGTTTAGAAATGGTGTGTGTCCTGCTGCAGGGGAAGGTCAGCAAATGCCCTCTCTGCTTTCCTTATGTCCAGTCAGAATTAGACAGGACACTCCATCTCAGAACATATAATATTGACCCGGATGCTGAAGGGCTACCAGTGGTCCCTATGAGTCCTATTTCATTTCTGATGATTTTATCAATGATGTAAGTTCAGGGGATGTGATTGGGGCACCAATAGCATATAAAGACCACAGTCAGGATTCATCCACAGAAATGCTTTCGACGTCAAACACGAGGCATTGGGGCAGGTATAGGGAGTAAAATGAGCCACGGGGCCATGGGAAGGAAATTTAAGAGTTCCCATTTTAATTGTAGTTAGAAAGGGAATAGGCACTCCTAATGTTCAATGACACTCTACTCAAGCCGTTGATCTGTGTGCGTGTTGTTGCTGCTGATGGACGGGCGCATCCCCAGAGAAGCCACGACCAAACCACAGACAGAGGCACCTCATTTGGTCACCCACTTTATTGCCATGCTTTGCAGCTTAAATGGGCCTAAATAAGTAGATTTAAAAATTGTGTTTCCTTACTTTACTTAACTATATTTTACAGAATAGGAAACTGGCTTCAAGAATACACACAGAGAGATAACATTTGGATCTCAGTAGTTACCAGTCCAGAGAGAAGAGCAGTCCTGTCCAGTCCCTCCCTAGCAGAGGCAAGCGAGCAAACAGGATCCCACACCTACATCCACACCTCCCTAAGGACGCAGGTTCTTGACTTCCACTTCTGGCCAATGTGGAACCAATCGCAGGGACTGAATAGGCCCTTTCCCTTGAAAGGAAAGGGGAAAATTTTTAAAGGAAAAAAATGGGCGACATTTAGGAAATGATGATTTTCAAGACACTGGAAGTTAGGCAAAGAAGGACAATGATCCTTGGTAGGCAGGAAAAAAAGTGAGATGAGCCACATAGCAACCACAACTTACTACCTTGAGAGAAGAATAGCTGAAGTACAGTCAGCATCCTCAAGTGAAAGATGGAGCCAGGAATCTGAGGATGAGGTCATGAGAATTTGCATGGCAGAGAAAGGGACAGCATAGAGCTGTGTGCAGAGATAGCCCACAGATGTGTGATCAATTCACACATCTGTCTGAGGAAACTATCTACCACCAACAAGCTTAGAAAACAGTGCCCAGTGCTCACACAGAGCAGGGAGAGTACCCGTTCCCACCAGCCAGGCCAGAAACCCACATGGTTCATGAGATGCTGGGTGGAGTACTCATCTGTCTCTTGCCTCCACAGATGGGATAATCCCCAAACTGACCACTCCTCCTGTCTGCCTAACAAATATTAAAAGGAAGACCCAGGGGCGCCTGGGTGGCACAGCGGTTGAGCGTCTGCCTTCGGCTCAGGGCGTGATCCCGGCATTATGGGATCGAGCCCCACATCAGGCTCCTCCACTGTGAGCCTGCTTCTTCCTCTCCCACTCCCCCTGCTTGTGTTCCCTCTCTCACTGGCTGTCTCTATCTCTGTCGAATAAATAAAAAAAAAAAAAAAATTAAAAGGAAGACCCAAAGGGATCAAACCGTTTGTAAGTGGCTTAACTATGCCTCAGAAGAAAGCTCAGAACACTTCTGGAAATGAAAAATATCCAAGGACCAACAAGTTAGAATTCAAAATGCCTGTCATCCAGAAAAAGATTATCAGATATGCAATGAATCAGGAAAATACCACCTTACTGAAAAATAGGAGAAAAAGATAAATCCACCATTATACTCAAGTATTGCAATATCTCTCTCAATAATTGACAAAGTGGACAGAAAATCAGTAAGGATATAAAAGATTCAAATAGCACTATCAACCAACTTGACCTCGTTGGCATTTATAGAAAAACCCACCCATGAAAGAGCAGAATACATGCTTTTTCCAAGTGCCCACAAAATTTTTACCAACATAGACAATATTTAATGCCATAAAACAAATCCCACTAAATTTAAAAGAATTAAAGTCCTACCAAGTATGTTCTCTGACCACAGTGAATTAAATTAGAAGTCAAAACAGATCGCTCTCTGGAAAATCCCTAGACATTTGGAAAGTATGTAATATGAATGCATCAGAGGAAAAATCAAAAGGAAAGCTGGAGAACATTTTGAACTGGAGAAAAATAAAAACACTCTATGATAAAATTTGTGAAATGCCGCCAAGCAGTGCTTGGAGGAGGACATATTTAGCTCTACCTGTCAATACCTGAAAAAATACATATTCTCGAATTAATGACTTAAGTTTCCACCTTGGGAAATGAAAAGAAAGAGCAAATGAAATATTCAAAATAAGTAGAAGAAAAGAAACAATAAAGATTAGAGGAAAATCATGGAAGTAGAAAACTTAAAAGAGAGAAAATCAATGAAAGCAATAGCTAGTTCTTTGAGAATATCCGCAAAACTGATGAGCCTGGAGGCAGACCAATTAAAGAATGAGAGAAGGTATATTTTACCCATATCAAGAATTAAAGAGTCAGCCTCACTGCTGGTTCTATGGCTGTTGAAAAGACAACAAAAATGTGCAGTGAATGCCTTTATGGCAATGAGTTTATAAACTTAGGTGAAATGGACAAATTCCTTGAAAAACACAAATGGTCAATGTTCACTCAAGAAGAAATGGGTCATCTGAATAGAGCTATATTCATTATTTTTTAAAAATTCTCATAAACTGAGGCAGAGACAAGATGGCAGAGGAGTAGGGGACCCTATTTCAACTGATCTCCTGAATTTAGCTGCATATCTACCAAACCATTCTGAACACCCACAAAATCAGCCTGAGATGTAAGAATATATATCTGGATCTCTACAAGCATTAAATCTCCAGCAGTAACGAGGTATGAAGGGTGGAGCCATGATTCCACCCCCAGATACCAGAAAATAAAGAAAAGGGGGAGGGAGCCACCATAAGCTGGCACTGGGAAGGTGATACAATGCTGGAGCACAAAAGCATCCTGCGCTGGGGACCAGGCATGGACTTGCAGACTGGTAGTGGCCGAGAAAGGACTTGAGTGCAGCCCCCAGACAGGATCCAGGAGCTATGGGTCCATGTGCATGAACTGGGGGTGGCTCCCAATTTTAGAAGCACAAATGGCAGAGACAAGCCCAGTCCTGGGATCGAACTTTAGGAGAGTTACTATGGAGTGCACCATCAGGAAGTCTGTGGTTTTTAGCTGCACAAACAGAAATGGATACTCTGTGTCCTAGAGACCTCAGAGAAGAGCAGACTATGATTTCTCTGCTCTGGGTCAGAGGTTTGGGTGCGGTCATTTCTGCTCTGACTCTCAGAAGAGATGGAAGAGACATGGAAAGTCGCCAGAGAACAAAAGCTCAAAAAACTGGTTTCCACTGAGCCCAACGCCTGCCCCCAAAAAGGGGCAGGGCAACTCTGCCCAAGCAGGGCTGCATGAGTAACAGCATGGCATGAGCCTCCCCGAGAAGACAGGCTGGAAGAACAAGAGGCTGACAACCCTAGGGTCCCTATAAAACGGGTGCATCTTGCTTGGGTAGTGGTTAATACTTTGGACTCTGTAATTCTCTCAACCACCCCGCAACAGAATGACTAAGAGAAGGAACCCCTAACAAAGAAAAGAATCAGAGACTATGCCCTCTGCCACAGACCTAATAGATACGGATATAAGCAAGATGTCACAGATAGACTTCAGAGTAGCAATTATGAAGTTGATATCTAGGCTTGAGAAAAATATTAGCGACAATATAAAATCTCTAAGGGCAGAAATGTGATCTATTCAGACCAAACTTAAAAATGCTACGAATGAGATGCAGTCTAAACTGGATACCCTGACAGCCAAGGTAGATGAGGCTGAAGAACAAATTAGTGAGCTAGAAGATAAGATGATAGAAAAGAAGGAAGCCGAGGAGGCCTCGGATAAACTCCTGCAGGCCCAAGAGATCAGACTGAGAGAGATTAATGATGCCATGAAAGATTCCAATGTCAGAATTATTGGGATCCCTGAGGGGGTGGAGAGAGAGAGAAGACTAGAAGATATATTTGAGCAAATCATAGCTGAAAATGTCCTTAATCTGGGGAAGGAAACACACATTCATGTCCAAGAGGCAGAGAAGACCCCTTCCAAGATCAATGAGAACAGATCAATGCCCCAACATATAATAGTAAAATTCACAAATCTTAGAACCAAGGAGGCAATCCTGAGAGTGGCTGGGGGAAGAGATTTCTTCCACACAGAGGGAAGAACATCAGAATAATGTCAGACCTGTCCACAGAAACCTGGCAAGACAGAAAGGCCTGGCAAGACATATTCAGGGAACTAAAAGAGAAGAACATGCAACCAAAGATAATTTATCCAGCAAGGCTGTCATTCAGAATGGATGGAGAGACAAGGAGTTTCCAGGACTGGCAGAAACTGAAGGAATATATGACCACCAGGCTGGCCCTGCAAGCAATATTAAGGGAGGTTCTATAAAAGAAGAAAGGCCCCGAGAGTAGTATAGACCAGAAATTTACAGAGACAATCTATAGAAACAGGGACTTCACAGGCAACAGGAGGGCACTAAAATCATATATTTCAATAGTCACTCTCAACATAAACAGCCTAAATGCTCCCACGAAACAGCACAGGGTTGCAGATTGGATAAAAAGATATGTCCCATCCATATGCTGTCTACAGGAGACTCATTTTGAACCTAAAGATACATTCAGACTGCAGTTAGGAGGTGGAGACTCATTCTTCATGCCAAGGTTAGGAGAATCATTCTTCATGCCAACAGACCTCAAAAGAAAGCTGGGGTAGCAATTCTCCTATCAGACAAATTAGATTTTAAATCAAAGACTGTAGTAAGAGATGTAGAGAGACACTATACCGTTCTTAAAGGGTCTATCCAACAAGAAGGTCTAACATTGTAAATATCTATGCCCCCAACGTTATAGCAGCCAACTACATAAGCCAACTGTTAACCAAAATAAACATATTGATAATAATACTTTAATAGTAGGAGACCTCAACACTCCACTCTCAGCAATAGACAGATGATCAAAGCAGAAGATCAGCAAAGAGTCAAGAGCTTTGAATGATATATTGCACCAGATAGACTTCATAGATATATTCAGAAAAATCTACCCTAAAACAATAGAATACCCATTCTTCTCAAATGCACATGGAACTTTCTCCAGAATAGACCACATACTGTCACTAATCAGGTCTCAAAATTAGGTCACAAATCAACCAATACCAAAAGATTGAGATTATTCCCTGCATATTTTCAGACCACAATGCTTTAAAACTGCAATTCAATCACAAGAAAAAATTTGGAAGAAATTCAAACACTTGGAAGCTGAAGACCATCCTGCTAAAGAATGTTTGGGCCAACCAGGAAATTAAAGAAGAACTTAAACAATTCATAAAAACCAATGAGAACTAAAATACATGTGCCAAAATACTCAACAAGATCCTAGCCAATAGGATCCAACAGTACATTAACAGGATTATCCTTCACGACCAGGTGGGATTTATTCCTGGGATGCAAGGGTGGTACAACATTCACAAATCAATCAATGTGATAGAGCAGATTAATAAATGAAAAGACAAGAACCATATGATCCTCTCAATTGATGCAGAAAAAGCTTTTGACAAAACACAGGATCCTTTCCTGATTAAAACTCCTCAGAGTGTAGGGATAGAGGGAACATTCCTCATTTTCATAAAACCATCTTTGAAAAGCCCACAGCGAATATCATTCTCATTGGGGAAAACCTGAGAGCTTTTCCCTTAATGTAAGGAACATGACAGGCATGCCCACTCTCACCACTATTGTTCAACATAGCACTAGAAGTCCTAGCATCAGCAATCAGACAACAAAAAGAAATAAAAGTATTCAGATTGGCAAGGAAGAAGTCAAACTCTCTTCACAGACGACATGGTACGTTATGTGGAAAACCCAAAAGACTCCACCCTCAAATTACTAGAACACATACAGCAATTCAGTAATGTGGCAGGATACAAAATCAATGCACAGAAATCACAAACCAAACCGAAACCACATTGAGATACCACCTTACACCAGTTAGAATGGCAAAAAATAACAAGGTAGGAAATGACAAATATTGGCGAGGATATGGAGAAAGGGGAACCCCTTACTGTTGGTTGGAATGCAAGTTGGTACAGCCACTCTGGACACCAGTATGGAGGTTCCTCAAAAAGTTAAAAATAGAGTTACCTCATATATACAATGGAATATTACTCAGCCATCAGAAAGGATGAATACCCACCATTTGCATCAACATGGATGAAACTGGAGGGAATTATGCTAAGTGAAATAAGTCAAGCAGAGAAAGACAATTATCTTATGGTTTCACTAATATATGGAACATAAGGAATAGCACATTAGGGGAAAGAAGGGAAAACTCAAGGGGGGAATCAGAGGAAGAGACGAACCATAAGAGACTCTGGACTCGGGGAAACAACCTGAGGGTTTCAGAGGGGTGGGGGGGGGTGGAGGGATGGGGTAGCCCAGTGATGG
>NC_048220.1:143017918-143162561 GCF_002007445.2 Ailuropoda melanoleuca | reverse complement strand
ACAGCACAGGGTTGCAGATTGGATAAAAAGATATGTCCCATCCATATGCTGTCTACAGGAGACTCATTTTGAACCTAAAGATACATTCAGACTGCAGTTAGGAGGTGGAGACTCATTCTTCATGCCAAGGTTAGGAGAATCATTCTTCATGCCAACAGACCTCAAAAGAAAGCTGGGGTAGCAATTCTCCTATCAGACAAATTAGATTTTAAATCAAAGACTGTAGTAAGAGATGTAGAGAGACACTATACCGTTCTTAAAGGGTCTATCCAACAAGAAGGTCTAACATTGTAAATATCTATGCCCCCAACGTTATAGCAGCCAACTACATAAGCCAACTGTTAACCAAAATAAACATATTGATAATAATACTTTAATAGTAGGAGACCTCAACACTCCACTCTCAGCAATAGACAGATGATCAAAGCAGAAGATCAGCAAAGAGTCAAGAGCTTTGAATGATATATTGCACCAGATAGACTTCATAGATATATTCAGAAAAATCTACCCTAAAACAATAGAATACCCATTCTTCTCAAATGCACATGGAACTTTCTCCAGAATAGACCACATACTGTCACTAATCAGGTCTCAAAATTAGGTCACAAATCAACCAATACCAAAAGATTGAGATTATTCCCTGCATATTTTCAGACCACAATGCTTTAAAACTGCAATTCAATCACAAGAAAAAATTTGGAAGAAATTCAAACACTTGGAAGCTGAAGACCATCCTGCTAAAGAATGTTTGGGCCAACCAGGAAATTAAAGAAGAACTTAAACAATTCATAAAAACCAATGAGAACTAAAATACATGTGCCAAAATACTCAACAAGATCCTAGCCAATAATCCAACAGTACATTAACAGGATTATCCTTCACGACCAGGTGGGATTTATTCCTGGGATGCAAGGGTGGTACAACATTCACAAATCAATCAATGTGATAGAGCAGATTAATAAATGAAAAGACAAGAACCATATGATCCTCTCAATTGATGCAGAAAAAGCTTTTGACAAAACACAGGATCCTTTCCTGATTAAAACTCCTCAGAGTGTAGGGATAGAGGGAACATTCCTCATTTTCATAAAACCATCTTTGAAAAGCCCACAGCGAATATCATTCTCATTGGGGAAAACCTGAGAGCTTTTCCCTTAATGTAAGGAACATGACAGGCATGCCCACTCTCACCACTATTGTTCAACATAGCACTAGAAGTCCTAGCATCAGCAATCAGACAACAAAAAGAAATAAAAGTATTCAGATTGGCAAGGAAGAAGTCAAACTCTCTTCACAGACGACATGGTACGTTATGTGGAAAACCCAAAAGACTCCACCCTCAAATTACTAGAACACATACAGCAATTCAGTAATGTGGCAGGATACAAAATCAATGCACAGAAATCACAAACCAAACCGAAACCACATTGAGATACCACCTTACACCAGTTAGAATGGCAAAAAATAACAAGGTAGGAAATGACAAATATTGGCGAGGATATGGAGAAAGGGGAACCCCTTACTGTTGGTTGGAATGCAAGTTGGTACAGCCACTCTGGACACCAGTATGGAGGTTCCTCAAAAAGTTAAAAATAGAGTTACCTCATATATACAATGGAATATTACTCAGCCATCAGAAAGGATGAATACCCACCATTTGCATCAACATGGATGAAACTGGAGGGAATTATGCTAAGTGAAATAAGTCAAGCAGAGAAAGACAATTATCTTATGGTTTCACTAATATATGGAACATAAGGAATAGCACATTAGGGGAAAGAAGGGAAAACTCAAGGGGGGAATCAGAGGAAGAGACGAACCATAAGAGACTCTGGACTCGGGGAAACAACCTGAGGGTTTCAGAGGGGTGGGGGGGGGTGGAGGGATGGGGTAGCCCAGTGATGGGTATTAAGGAGGGCACACATTTCAATAAGCACTGGGTGTTATATGCAGATAATGAATCATAGAACACTATGTCAAAAATTAATGAGGTACTGTATGGTGACTAACATAACATAATAAAAAAATTCTCATAAACTTGGGACAGCTGGGTGTTCAGTTAGTTGGATGTTCCACTCTTGGTTTTGGCTCAGGTCATTATCTCAGGGTTCTGGGATCAAGCCCCACATCAGGCTCCACACTCAGCACAGAGTCTGTTTCCTCCCTCCCTCTGCTCCTACCCCCTCTTGTGCTCTCCTGCTCTCATTCTCTCTAAAATAAATAAATAAATAAAATCTAAAAAAAAAAGTTTTTCATAGACTCTCCCATAAAGAAAATACTAGGGCTGGATGGTTTCATTGGTGAATTTCACCAAAACTGTAATTATGAAGTGGTACCAGTCCCATGTAAACTCTTACAGAAATTGAAAACAAAGGGAGCGTTCCCAAATCATTTTATGAGGACAACATTACCCTGAAAACAGACAAGGACATCACAAGAAAGAAAGTTATAGATCAATACTCCCTCATGAACACAGATGCACAATTCTAAACAGAGTTTTAGCAAAAAGAATCCAAATTACATATTAAATATTCATCATGACTAAGTCAGGGTTTTCTTAAGAAGGCGAAGTTGGATTGACATTCCAAAACCAGTCAATGTTACTTAGCCATATTAACAAACTAAAAAACAAAGAAAGTCGTTTGGGGGCACCTGGGTGGCTCAGTCAGTTAAATGTTTGCCTTTGGCTCAAGTCATCATCCCAGGGTCCTAGGATTGAGCCCCGAGTTGGGCTCGCTGCTCAGTGGGGAGTCTGCTTCTCTCTCTTCTCCTGCCTGTCCCCCTGTTCATGCTCTCCCTCTCTCAAATAAATAAATAAAATCTTTTTTAAAAGGTCATTTGATTTTCTAAACAGACACAGGAAAACAGTTGATGAAATCCAGCAAACTTCTGATAAAAACTCTCAACACACAAGTAATAAAAGGAAACTCCTTCAAACTGATAAAGGCCACCCATGAAAACCTATGGTTGACATCATACTTAAAGATAGTTGAATGTTTCCCCCCAAAGATCAGGAACGAGATGAGGAGATCACTCTCACCACTTATTTTCAACTTTGTATTGGAAGTTCTTACCCATACAAACATATAAGGGAAGAAAAGAAAAATGTCTCCATCACAAATGACATGATCATCTATGTAGAAAATTGAAAAAATTCTTAACACAAAAAAACCCTACTAGAACCAAAAAGTAGTTTAACAAGTCTATGGCATACAAATCAATATATTAAAGCCAATTGTATTTTTTATCTATTTGCAACAAATAATTGGAAATTGAAATTAAACCAAATTAAACCAGCAAAAACATTGGCAATAGCACCAAAACATTTGAATAATTAAGAATAAATCTCTCCAGAGATATCAAAGTCCAGCACACTGAAAATAACAAAACATTGCTGACAGAAAGAAGAACTAGGCAAATGGAGAGCTATATTATGTACAAGGGTCAGAAAATTCAATATTATTAAGATGTTGATTTGCCTGAAATTAAATCAAAGCCATCTCCATCAAAATACCAGCTGATTTTTTGTTGTTTTTGTTGTTGTTAATGACAAACTGATTCTAAAACTTGTATGGAAGGGGCCCCCTGGGTGGCACAGCCGGTTAAATGTCTGCCTTCTGCTCAGGTCATGATCCCAGTGTCCTGGGATCGAGCCCCATATCAGGCTCCATGCTCAACAGAGCGCCTGCTTCTCCCTCTCTCTGTCCCTCTGCCCCTCCCCCCCATGATCACGTGTGTGCTCTCTCTCTCTTTCTCTCTCTATCTGAAATACATAAATAAAATCTTTCAAAAATAAAATAAAACTTGTATGGAAATCCAAATTTCTAGAAGTGGGCAAAATAACTGTAAAATAGAAGAACAGATACGGGGGAATAATACTACCTGATTCCATGACTTCTTATAAAGCTGTAGTAACCAAGAGATTGTAGTATCGGTGTAGAAACAGACAAATCGATCAATGCAACAAAATAGGAGACCCGCACACGTATATGTACAATTGATTTAAAAATGGTACAAATGCAATTAATGGATAAAGACTCATCTTTCTGCAAAAAGTGCTGGAACATCTGATATCCATATGTTAAAAAAAATTAAAACTATGCCTTTTGTGACATATAGAAATGAACTCCATACAGAAATGCACTATAGACCTAAGTGTAAAACTGAAAACTCAAAAACTTCTGGAAGACAATGGAAGAGTAAATTTTTGCAACCTTAAGTGAAGGAAGGATTTTTTAATACAACATCAGAAGTATAATCCACAGAGGAAACTCTTGATAAGTTGGGCATCTTGAAATGAAAAATGTCTGCCTTTGGAAAGACTGTTTAGAGAACAAAGAGATAAGCCCCGGTCTGGGAGAAAATGTTGTCAAACCATACACCCAAAAAAGGAAACTTATCCAGGATTCATAAAGAACACTCAAAACTAAGTGTCTCAGTCTGTTCAGGCTGCTATAACAAAATAGCACAGACGGTATGGCTTATACGCCACAGAAATTCATTTCTCAGTTTAAAGACACTGGCAGATTTCGTGGTCTGGTGAGGCCACTTCCTGGGTCAGAGGTGGCTGCTTTCTCGCTGTGGCCTCACCTGGTGTATGCGGTGCGGGAGCTCCTTGGGGCCTCTTTCACGGTGGAGTTCATCCCATTGGAGAGGTTCCACCCTCACGACTTCAATGCCTCTCGAAGTCCCATCTACTAATGCCATCACATTTGGAGGTGATGAATTTTGGGGCAACACAAGCATTCAGATCATAATGATAAACATATAAACAAACCAATTAAAAAGTTGGCAAAAGATTCGAACATCCATTTGGTCAATACTGGACTAAAAAAGAAATATTGATGGCCAGTAAGCACTTTGAAGATGCTCGGTGTCACTGATCATTGCGTAATGCAAATTAAACTCACGATGAGAAGCCACTGTTAAATGCCTGTCATTTTAAAAGTTGATCATAACAAGTGTTGGGGAGTGCGTGGGGACCCCGAAACTTCCCACAGCACTGGGACATAAAGCCACGTTGGGAGTCATGGTGAAGTCTCTTAAGAAGTTAAACTTACACCTCTCCTATTCAGCATTGCACCCCTAGGTAGTTCCCCCAAAGAAGGGAGCACGTCAGTAAACAAGAACAATGAGCAGCACTGATGCTTACCCTTAAAGGAAGATTTTTGTCGAGTGAGCTCTTACATGGTAGCTGTTCTCTGTGCCTGAAACCCTCGTCACCAGCCTGTCTGCGTTGTTCCGTCTCTCATGGCTCCTGACCCTAGACTCACACATCACCCTCTTATTGAAACCTTCCCTGGAACAAGTAACTAGAAGGACACCCCAGTCCTTTATATCTACACACCGCTTAGTGATGGACAATTTGCAACACAGACACGGTTCTCTGCCTTTATAGGACCTATCTTTTACTGAGAGAAGATGGACAATCATTAAATAAATATTCATTGAATGGAATAACCTAATCGCATACACAGCTGCAAAGCTGACCAAAACGTTTGGACTTATCAGGACGTCTATTCTAAAGGTGGATTTATTTCCACTCTTGTTAATTAATGACCTTGCTCAAAGTCTATGTACTGTCTTGAAATTGATGACAGTGCAATGGATTATAATCTCTAAATTCGTGGGTAAACCTGCATGTGGTACATATGAAGAAATGCTTGGTTGTAGTGATGCCTGATCGTAGACGTGCGTAGACGGCTGGTCCCAGTCGAGGCCATGTGTGGGAGCAGGGGGCGTGTGAAGAGCCATCTCCCACTTCAAGGACAGAGAGATTGACCCCCTCAAATGTTGGTTTGAAACCTGGCTTAAAGAATGAGCTGGTTTATTTTAACATGTTTGTTTCTGTTGAAGTATTTTGTTTGACACTGTTCCTATGAGAGGGGAAGGGAAGAGAAAGGAGGAAGAGCAACATTGATTTTTTTAAAAGCATCACTGAGTGTCCCAGTGGGTCTCTCTCTGTGCAGGCTCCACTTTCCCAGCCACCCCTGAGCTGCAGCAACAAAAATAGCACGAACACAGAGTCTGGCTGAGTGCCCTGGCATGGGATTTTATTTCTTTAATTTCATACATCATTTACAGCCTGCTGCATCACGGCACCAAGCCGCACATCACCTCGAGAGAAAGGGAAGTTGAAAGAACAGCGTGCCTATGCGTGGGCTCGGCTGCACTTTTGATTGCAAGGAGCCCGTGCTATCTGCCCATGCATTTTCTACTAATAAAGGGGAAAAATATACTTGAATCAAGACCTTCCTTTTTCTTCCTGGCTTTGTTGATTTTAATATTTCAATAAGTTAGCAGACCATGGGAGTAAGTTTAAATCTTTGTTTTATATCTAAACAAGGAAAATAATTTTCTTTTGCTCTAAGTGATTGGCAGGCCCAAGCCTAAGGGAGACCTTGTCTTCTCGGTTTGCATAAAATTAGTTTTATTAAAAAATATAGGAGCACACACACACGGAGGCACACTGACAGTAGAATAGGGCCATCACATTTCCTCCTGAATTCCAGATTAGGGGGAAAATTGGGGTCATGTCAGATAAAAAAATGTCGTTTTTTTCTAAATCAACAGTTCTTCATCCTATTCAGGTCACAGACCCCTCCGAGAACCTGAGAAAGTTATGGAAACTCTCTTAGGGAAGGGAATAGGGCGGAGAACATAAACTATTTTCCATATGATTTCCGGGGACATATGGCCCCTCAGGGGAAACAATGCCTGCTCCAGATCTGAAATTCAGTGTGCACCAGCTATGCCCATTATTTACAATTCAGTAGGAGAGACTAGAGAAGAAAGGGTACCTTCATCCTTGAAACAAAAAGAGTGGCTGCCGCCTCACCTAGAGACTCCCCAAGGCCAGAAGCCCTGTCTTTGATTTCAGTTCTGTTTCCACATGGCCCGAAGGTACAACATCCCTACCTACAGCAGTCTCAGAAAATGAAAGGACTGAGCAGTCATTTTAAGAACCTCCCAGGTCTCTCTTTTATGTCAGGATGATTGTAACCTGGAGTCCAACCGGGAGGAAGTCACAGTGGGTGACCGCCGTCCGCAGCTGCCCACACCACCTCTTCATGACTGTGGTCACCAACTCTCCATTCTTGTCTCTCTTCTGAGGAGGGCGGCCTGGCCTCTTGGGCACAATCCCAGACAGAAAATCTTTGATCTCTCAAATGATGCTTGGCAGCCAGCACTCTCCCTGCCAGCTCTTACAAGGAGAGTTTAACTGGGCTTTAGGACAGAAGAGCCCGCATTGAAACATCACGTCCAATCCACCTTCCTCCAGGGAGGCAAAGTGCATGAACACAAACACATGTGTCCATGTTCACTTCCCCTGCTTGTTACCCACAAGCTATTGCTTGGATCCAAGCTCAAGAATGTGCAAATATTAAGAAACGGTGAAGCCAATCTGGAAGATTCTAGCCATTGTGAGGATCATAGAACCCCATGGATAAAGAGTGTTTGTCACTTATGTGACTGGGGTTGCCCCTGCAAACATTCGCGAGCTGGTGCTGGGGATGAGGCCACATATCCCCGTGCATCAGGACACACGCCGGCCCTGTGGGAGGCAGTAAGATCAGCTCTGCTTCTCAGTAGCCAACCTGAGGCCAGTCCCTTCATGGCCACATAAAGAAGGTGAAGGCACCCTTCCCTTATGTCCATGAGGGCCCAGCTTGGACATGGCGGACCCCACTCTCAGGCTCCCATCCTGCTTGACTTGACTCTTGGGTGCTGACATTTACTGGCACGTCTAGAAGTTTAGATGCTTCTGATCCTTTCTATGAAGTCTTTCAAATCTTCCCAGTGAGAATTAACCATCTTCTCCTCTATATCCCAAGTGTCCTTTAGCTGTTTGTCTTTGTATCTCCATCTAACATCTTGTAAAAGGATGCACAGAGCCTTGTCCTCGGAGAGCAGAGCCTGAAACAGAGGGGCTCTGTGTTAATACTTAATCAAAAGTGCCAGGAAGCAGGAGTGGGGCAATACACAGATGTGTCACCCAACCGACCGCCATTTTTATTAAATGCAACCATTTACTCAAACTGTGGGTCCATCTTCCCAGAGGCCATATAAATGACTTATTCTCAGAGTGGTCTTTCTGGGGAAGAAAAGAGCTAATACATCCCCTAGCTTGCTCCCTCATTGATGAGAAATTCTCTCCATAAGGCATCACTTACCCCAGTACATTCAGGTTGGACACGTGTGGGCACTCAGCACATCCCAGGAAATGCTGAGGCAGGAGGCAGATGAGATATGTGGCGTGGGACTCCTGGGTTGTGTCCACAAGGAGTTGGCTGCAGACCACACAAGATGAAGCAACATGGCGGTGAGGGCCAGCATGAAATAATTAGCCAAGGGCTCCTGCACAGATCTATGGTGGCCTAATTTGGCACATAAGGGGTGTCTAATATTCACAGATGCACAAGTTCTATCTCTCCCATCATGTGAGTGCATGTGCTAGAAAACTGTTCTATGTGGAAAATTCCAGAATCTTCAAGTTTGAAGGGAACTTGGGTTCTAATCTACACCCTGACCCAGGAGTCCCTTTTGCAGCATCCTTGACAAAGTCATCCAGACCAGGCGTGGAGAACATGAGCTGTCCCTGAGACCCACAACCTGCTGCTCGGCACTATGGTCCCAGGAATCCCCCACACCTACTGAGCCAATGGCCATCTCCCTCGAGCTGCTCCTTGGACCTAACTTCACAGAATGGGGGATCCCTCCACTGCATGACCATCCTTCAGGTGTTCTCAGAGTGTTCTTTTCAAGGTTGAACACGTGCAGGTTTTAGAATAAATGAGACACCAACACCCATAACAACGGAGAATTCTGCAAACATGTTGCTGAGTGCAAAACCCCAGAAGCAAAACAGTACAAGCTGTGTGATGCCATTTCTGTCGAGCACACACAGCCACAGCTGCTCTGTGCTGAGAAGCTTGTCTCCATACTAAATATGATAGAATTAATAAAGCATTTAGGGCAGTTTCTGGCAGAGAATAATTTCTCATTATCTACCAGAATTATTATTTTAGCCTCTCTGCAGTTGATTCCAATTTTGGCCACCTGGAAAATTCAGTAATTTGATGTCCATTTCTCAGATCAAGAGACTGAGGTCCGGAGAGGCTATGGGATCTTCCCAAGCCCCCAGCGAAATTACAGCCCGCCTGAGCATTCCAGTGTGGTGGTCAACATGGGGCATGCTCTATAAACAGCAGAAATAGCTATTGAATTGAATTAGTAGTTAAGCCATTCGGCCAGTAAGTGGCAAACAAGGTGGGAAAACCTCAACTTTCTGACATTGAGGCCAGCTTAACTTCCTTCCTCCAGTCCTGCCGTGGTTCCTCCTTTGACTTCAGAATAAGGCCTTGGAAAGCCCTCGCAGCCGGGCTTTGGACCATCGGGCTGGAGAGAAGTGGTGTGTACGATGCTTTACAAACTACATGATATGGTTTTGTGGAAAACCTCATCACAGCTGTGACATACATATCTCACTGAGCTCACCCTTTCTCACACATTCTTTCCCCCAGTTTGTACTGCTCGTGCTCACAGGGGTCTATCCCTTCTTTTAAGTAGCCAGGAAAAGTGCCAGCAGCTATCTTCTGCGGCACATTTAGTCGTAGAAAATTTCTCCTTTTCGAGCATTTGCTTCTCTGTGGCCCCATCGCCAGCTGTTTTCTGCTCTTTTATTTTATTTTATTTTATTTATTCGACAGAGATAGAGACAGCCAGCGAGAGAGGGAACACAAGCAGGGGGAGTGGGAGAGGAAGAAGCCGGCTCACAGCAGAAGAGCCTGATATGGGGCTCGATCCCATAACGGCAGGATCATGCCCTGAGCCAAAGGCAGACACTTAACCACTGTGCCACCCAGGCGCCCCTGTTTTCTGCTCTTTACATCTGGAGTTTGCATTCTTAGTTTTTCAATGTTTATTGGATCTTAACCTCAAGCATCTGGGTCACAGCTAGTTAGTCTTCAAGTCACTAGGAAGTGTCCCCTAAAGTTCAGTCTTCTGTTTACCTAATAGGAAGCTCCTGGCTTGTTCCTTTTGTGAAAGTCTTGAGTCAAGGGTTCTGCCTTAACCTTGAAAATCACCCCAAACCATTTAACTATCATAAAAGGGCAAATGGGCAAAGCCAGGATGGTCATTTCAAGCTGTAGAAAGATTCCTCAGCAATCAGCTTGAACTTCAAGAAATTGTTTTCCTACCAAATTGAGAATGGGGACTAAGTAGGAGGCAAACTTGCCTTTGTAAGGCTATCTGGTTGTCTTCTGGCTACATCGTATTTAAGGGATGCACTTGTCATAAGGACAGCTTACCTACATCAGTTGGAAACCACTGGACCTTCCAGTGATACACCTGTTTCAAGGATTCTGTCATACTTTGGTATTTTTTCAAATAGTATTCCTGAATTCTATCACAACGTCAAATCCAAAACTCTAACTGCATTGAGATATAAAATAAAGCAGAGATTCACCTCTGCTATGTCCAAAAGGTCAAGATCAAAGAACACTTGTATCCTATAACTAAACAATAACTATGGGTCATTCTAACTAAAGCAAGTGCGGTGGTCGACATGTGGTGTGCTCTATAAATAGCAGAAATAGCTATTGAATTGAATTAGTAGTTAAGCCATCCCACCAGATGAATTTTAAAATGAAGAAGAGGGGCGCCTGGGTAGCGCAGTCGTTAAAGCGTCTGCCTTCGGCTCAGGGCGTGATCCCAGCGATGTGGGATCAAGCCCCATATCGGGCTCCTCCGCTTGGAGCCTGCTTCTTCCTCTCCCACTTTAAAAAATTTAAAAAAAATAAGAAATAAAAAGCAGAAGAATTTTAAAGAGGGAAAAGAAATAATAATATAATTGTTCAAGTTGAGACCAGAGAGTCCCACAAGTTAGAGGTTTAAGAAGTCACCCTGCTGGCGGATTGCACACCTGTGTGTAGGTGTAAGCATGTGTCCATGTGTGTAAGTTAACTTGAGTCAGTGAAATCTCATTAAAGAAATTAATGGAGAGTTTGAGCTATTGAATGTTTTAAAGAAATGTAAATTACACTGGTTGATACTTTAACAAAGAGCTTTGATTTATTTTTTAATTAGCATATATCAATTGTTGACAAGCAATTGGGTAATCTGAATATGCTTGAGAGAGTCTGAAAAAAAAATTGCTATCTTAAGCCTGCAAATTTATATGCATAGCTATTTTGTTAGTACTGTCTTTCTTCTCTGGCAGTGCTTCGATTAATCCTGTTGAATAATCAAAAGTTATAGATTAGCATACAATGGCCAAGATGTTACTGCATTTGTGAGGAAGTGAAAATTTCATCATATGAATGCATTATCTTTTTCTCAGCACAAGCGTGTGTGCATGTGTGCACCCGTGCATGCATCAGAGCCTAAACCTGTCTATGGCATCATAAAAATTCAATATAAACACAAAAGAGGATGAAGAGAAGTCAACACCAGCCTACACATTCCCTCTGCCAACTCCTATATTCATCATCTCTTTCCTTCCCTGTATCATTTTCTAACTTTCTAGTTCATGTCAAAATTCTCCTTTTTAATAAATTTTTTTATATTTCTGATATATTTATTTCTCACCATAAAAGCCCATAAAGGTAGATATGACAATTACCCCTCGTTTTCAGTTGTGGAAGCTAAGGCCAACTAATGTCAAGTGACTTTCCCAGAGTCAATGGGGATAGCAGTAAGTAATAGAGTCAGGATTTTAACCTGGGTGGTTGGGTGCTTGGAGATAGATTCTTTTTTTTTCCTTTTTAATAAATGTTAATCAGCATCTACAATTATTCCTGCTAGGCATAAAGTGTTTAGGATTCTTTTGAAACTGGGAAGGCTGCACTGAATACAGTGTTTCATTTGAGCCTCAGAGAAAGCAAGGTTAGCATGACATTGTTTCATGAAGATATTTGTGTTCCCCACTGGGTGAGCTCCATGTCAGGACGAGAGCTGCGAAGGGAACAGTATTTGGTGCAAGGAGCCCAGGTAAAGCATGCCGGGGAGTCGTCTGTGTGCTGGGAAATGACCCCCAGCCCCCTGCCGTTGTTGCCAGGGGCAGAGGGAGACAGAGTACTCAAACAGAAAGAAAGGAGATGGGCACTAGCTTAGCTTTCTCGAGAGCCCGTCCCCTTTGTGCAGGCTCCACCTTCTGGTACCTTCCGTGGGTGCTGGGTATCAGCCTCTGGACACCTGGGTTTGGAGGTGTGGCTCATTTTACTGAATGAACTTTGTATAGAAACCATCTGGGCATGTGAATCTGATACCATGCCTTAGGAGGGCTGGTGTCAAAAGCAGCCTTGCAGGTACCATTTTAATACTGAGAGTACTCCAACCAGATTGCTGTCAGACGACAGGTTTTCTTAGGCTTTTGTGCCACTTACTGGGCTGGGCTCTCTTCGTGCTGGTACCATGTTGTGGCTCCCCGCGTGCTGGACAGCACCTAGCCCCTGCTGGCCGGGGGCGGGGGCACCGAGCGCCGTCACAACTCCTGGGAACCAGGCATTGGAGGTCGCAAGGAATTCGAAATGCCAGACGCAAACGAACATCCACTTGGTGCTTTGTAACGGCTCCCAGAGCTTCGTTTAATCCTTTGCACATTCTGGGAGCAGTGATTACTTTATAGCTGAGGGAAATGAAACTCAGAGAATGTAGTAAGCAGCACGCACAAAGTGCCACAGCGGATTAGTGGGACAGGCACCTGTGTGGCAGGAGCATCGCAAATGAGAGGATTAGGTAGGAGGTGACAACAGGGAGGTGGCCGTGGACCAGCCTCTGCCAGACATGGTGGGTTTTATTCTGCCTGACCATTTTCACACCTGCAAACGTCGATGCATTGAATTGGGCTGGTATTCCGCTCAGTCGATACCCGTGTAGCCGAACTAACATCCCCAGCCCGTTTCATTGCTCACTGTTGTGTCCAGCAACGAGCTCCCTCATTCTGAATTCAACTTCCTCATCACTGATTTCCTTCAGTTACTATGAGCCACTCCGTGAGAGTCTCTGAGTGATCATTTCTCTGCGTCTTGACTTTTTTGGGTCCTAATTCGGCAGTTCTATGCCCTCAGCCCTTTGTTATTGGTGCAGACCCTGAGGCCAGTTAAACTGTCATTCCTTTATATGTAACTTCTCCCTTTCTGTTTGTCCTGTAGGCTTTTCTCCTTTGATGTTAAGAAATCACAAAGCGATGTGTTTATGTGTGTATTTGATCCATTTATTTTGCTTGGGATGGGGTACTCTTCCTCAACCTGCCCCTCTTCAGGTCTGAAAAATTCTTAGCTACTACTTTCTGGAAAACTGACCCCAAATTCTATTCGTAATGTGTTAAACCTCCTTCTCCCATTAACTTGAGTTGTTTTCATAAATACCTATCTCTCCCTCCCTCCGTGTCTAATTCAGGCTGATTTCTGCATGTCTATTGTCCAATTAATTCCTGTTTCTTCACGCGAAATCAAACATGTTGTTTGATATGTCCTTTACTCTCTTGGTTGGTCATATTTCATTTCTAGAAGTGGTGTTTATTTCCTTTTTAAAATCCTTTTTTTTCCCCCTTCTTGGCCTGACCCTACAATATGAACTCTATACTTGTAAAAAATATCAATAAATTTAAACATTTTATATTTTATAATCTCTTTCTGAAGGTGAAGTTCTTGGGGGAATAACTGCTGTTTGCTGTGTCTATCAATTCTGACTCACAGAGAACTGACTCTGTGTGGTTAATTTTATTTCCATTTTGAGTGCATTTGGAGTGCAGAGTTTCTTCCAATTTTTATTCAAGTAGTGTTGAACTTACAAATCCTATTTACATTTTTCTGGATTATGCTTAAATGTCGGTTCCATAAATGTATTTTATCCATGTCTGGCTTTCACCTCCCCCCTCCGACAAGGCGATAGCTGGCTCCTACTGCTGTTTCTTCTCTGTTCTCAACATCTTTCCCGTGTAATTCCTTGTGAACTTCTTGCCAGATATGTATTAGTTGTCTTGCTTTATTCAGCCACGTGCACACTGTTGTTTCTCGTGTCTGACATTCTCTCATTGTATTGTATTCGTTTCGTATTTTGCTCCAGTAAATTTTGAGTGACTCCTCCAGAGAGGGTGTGTGGTTTGTGAAGCTTTTGTAGGTTTGCCTTACACTCAGAAGTGTTTAGCTCTTACCCTGGAGTGTGATTTTAGCAGGATGTAGGATTCTGAGATTAAAGTCATTTTTTCCAAGGACTTGGAAACCTTTGAGGATCTTACTCCTCAGTTACTCTAGCATCATCCTTGTGTTTGAAAGTTTGGTGCTGATCTAATTTCACTCCTTGTAAGTGACTTGGGTCTCGCCATCTGAATCGCTCTCGTTGTCTCTCTCTGTGTCTCTCAATATTTTCAAAATTTTTCTCCTTAGACTTGTTATTCTAAAATGCTTATTATCTTTATATGTCTTCTTTATGATAGACATTCTTTAGTATTTGATGACATTCACTCATCAATAGGAGCTCAGTTTTTACTATGGTTCTACATGTGTTTGAAACAATTGTAAATGAGGACAGGATTTTATGTATATTTCATTCAATTAAACTAGTCAATTACAGTGTATATAATTACTGTATCCTTATAACTGAGAAGAGTGTTAAAATCTCCCATTATTTCCGTGGTTCGTTCCCTAGTCCCCCTTTCTTCCTGTTGTACAGATCAAATATTCTTTACTCCACTGATTCCTTTAATCATTACAAGTTTTGTGATCACACTCAAGATTTTATGACATATAATTGACTTAACCAAAAACGTTAATCACGATCTCTGTATTCTTCTTCATCCAGGATCTAACAGTGCTTTAGACCACCGCCCTCCTGTCTTAAACTGTTCTCCATCACAGTGTGCAAAAAATCTGGTCATTATTATTTTTATTGCATTAGAAAGACAATGCTCGGGGTGCCTGGGTGGCGTAGTCCTTAAGTGTCTGCCTTCGGCTCAGGGCGTGATCCCGGCGTTATGGGATCGAGCCCCACATCAGGCTCCTCTGCTATGAGCCTGCTTCTTCCTCTCCCACTCCCCTGCTGTGTTCCCTCTCTGGCTGGCTGTCTCTCTGTCACATAAATAAATAAAATCTTTAAAAAAAAAAAAAAAGAAAGACAATGCTCATTTACATTGACCAACTAACTACTCTCCCTGTAGCTTATTCTGGCTTCAGTTTTCTTCTTTCTAAAGTGTTTCTATCTTACTCTTTTATAGAGCTTGATAGTGGTGAAATTCCTCAATCTTTGAAAATAGCATTTTCTAACACTCAGTATTAAATGATACTAATATTTTAGCTGGATATAGAATTTCAAGGGCAAGGTTATTTTCTTTTAATACCTTAAAGGTTATTTCATTATCACATGATATCGTATCATATTATTACCACAAGAAAACGCAAAATTGTTAAGTCTTGTGTGAGACAAACTTTCACTATGTAAGTAACTTTGTTTTTTTCTTTGGACACGCTTAGGATCTCTTTTTTTTTCTCTTTTTGGAGTTTGTAGCTTCTTTACGATTTGCCTAGGTGTATACATGTTTTATTTAACCAGTTGGATTCATTGATATTTCTGCTTAGGAGAATTCAGGTTTTTCCTTAATTCTGAGAAATTTCCAGCCATTATACTTTGACTGTTTCTTCTCTCTCATGCTCTCTTATGCCCTCTTTTTTCTCCTTTTGGAATCATTTTTGAAATATATAAGAATAATTTAGTCCCTCATTTCTACTAAGAAATCTTTATGTTTACTTTTGGAAATTATATATATATTTATTATATATATTATGTATAATATATATTATATATGTGAGTATAATACATATGTATGTATAATATGTATGTATGTTATATACATGTATTATATATGATATGTGTATTATATATAATATATATAATTATATAGTTACATACATAATTATGCACACATATGTATAATTCTATCTGCTTTTTTTAAGAGTCTAATTAAAGAAGAGTTATTCACTGTTTATAATTTTCTAAGCATTTCGTAAATACCATTTCATTTGCTCTCTAATACAAGCCTTGAGATAATGTTGAGTAAATCCCTAGAGCAGTCCTGCAGTTCATTATATCTCTCTTATGCTTTGTATAACTTCCTCATTTCCTCAATTTTCCATTCCAGTTATAGGGGGATTTTCATGTCTGGCCTGGTGTTTGGTTTTATCTCGTACATTCCTTACAGGTTGAGTCCTTCTCCTCATGCCTTGGACTATTTTAAATGTTCTTGTCTCCTAGGCTGTCCCCTGCATTCTTCCACCAGACGTCCTTAGACTTCTTACCTGATTGTGTCTTCTGACTCCTGTCGTAGCAGAGTTTCCTTTGGTCTTCTGGTCTGTGGATTCTTCTTGGGTGGCTGTTGTAGCTGGCAATCCTTGGTAGTCTGGGTTGGAGGAAGGCCCCTAAAACGTAGTTTTAGTGCTTCCATTTGGTTGTCACAAGGGTATTCTGGCTCTGTGCCCCATATATGCCCAATTCATGACCTTTTAGTAGAGGCAGCATAAATTTCAACTGCTAGGCTGGCCCACATTCCAGATTCCTTGGAAGCACTTTTCTTCCTCCCAAAGCCTCTGCAGGTCAAGGCAAGCAAGCTTACTTGTTTGCTTTCTGAGCTGATCAGTAGACTTTTCCACCTCCACCTTTTACTGAATACATAATTCTGAGAGGTTCCTAATACGATGTCCTAGACCTTGTGTAGACACATGGCTTTACTTACACAGATTTGCCACGCCCACCCACAGCCTGGTCTCCCCATTTCTCATCTCTTCCAGAAGGTTTTAGCAAGGTCTCCTTGTACCCTTCCTCTCAGGGCCCACACTTCAACATTGCGGGAAATTTTTGTTGCTTTTCTGATACCTTATCTATACATTTCAACACAAACCACTATGGTATACCCAGCATTTCTACCTGTTTCCTAGTTGATTACCAAGACAATATAATATTGCAGCTAGCAGGGTGAACTCTGAAGCCTTAGGGCCGTGGTTCCACTCCCAATCTCACCCCTTAGCAGATGTAGAAAGCTTCAAAATTTTATAAATTCTCTGTGTCAGTGACATTTGTAAACTGGGATTATGGCACTCCCTTTCTCATTTGATATGTAAGAAATGAGTAAGTTAGCTTATGCAAATCATTTAGAGCTGTTTTTAGGCTCTTTATAAGTGGCAACTATCATTATAATTGTTACATATCTGCGTTTAGAAGGTCAGATTGTCAGAAATACACGTCCCCTTCAATGCAATTTTAATATAATAGGTGCTATTTCAATTGTGTTTAAATAATTCTTCTTGACAAAAGTTTCATTTTACACTGGTTTATTATATGCATGCATTTCTTTTTTTTTTTTTAAGATTTTATTTATTTATCCGACAGAGATAGAGACAGCCAGCGAGAGAGGGAACACAAGCAGGGGGAGTGGGAGAAGAAGAAGCAGGCTCATAGCAGAAGAGCCTGATGTGGGGCTCGATCCCATAATGCCGGGATCATGCCCTGAGCCAAAGGCAGACACTTAACTGCTGTGCCACCCTGGCGCCCCTATGCATGCATTTCTTATAATGCCCCGGTGCCACCCAAGCCCTAAGAGATAGGTATTATTACCTCCATTGGGCAAATAAAGAAAGTGGACATTCATCTACCTCCCAGAGCCTCGGCGGGGATTAGGGATGCGAATCCCAGCCTCCACAACCCCGAATTCCTTGCTTTTCCCACCCTAATTGAAAACAGGTGACCTTATCTCTAGTTACAGTGACTGTCTCTTAAGAACCTCATTTTTTGTACCGTAAGACACAGTACTTTCTTCGCAGAGTACCTGAGTTGCTGTGCACAAGAAAGGGAAAAGGAGCATTGTGAGCATGGAAATGGCAAACCTGAGCTTCTAACAGGATGCAAAACCCAACACCCATGGGCTTGTGGACAGAATAGGCTATGGTTTCAGGTGTGATTACAACGGAGAAATACCTAGGCAGGAGCAGAGATTGTCCCATACTATCCTCTACCACATTCTTGCTACCGGTAGTCCTTGCTTTATCAGTATTTAATTGATGAACACCAATACCTTTTCAACAGGCATCAGGAAAACCCAGTCTAAAACCTCCCGCCTTGTCCCGTGTCCCAATTCAGAATGCCTTCAGGGAGAGCATTATGTTCACCAGGACAGCCAGCCCAATACTTCATCCCCAGCACCACTCCGCGCTGCATTTCTGATTCGAAAATGAGTTCATGGCCACCGGAACTCAAACGTATGGGTTTCCCCCACAAAACCCTATGAGAAGGTGAGCGTGTTCCTGGGCCATGCACAGAGCATTTCCAACGCTATGACAGAACAACAAAAGGACCATTATTTCACCTGACTCAGGTGTGATGTATAGATTTGTTTGGTTTTAGAACAAGTGGTCAAAATGTCTCACAAATGGCTTAAAATGAGCTTTTGGAACGCAATTGCTTTCTGAGTTAGAACTGGTTGTATTAACATTTGTTTTGATTTGTTGCTCTGTTTTGTTCTGTGAGCCAAAAGCAATTGAGTATTTTCCTTTGAAGTCTTGCCTCTCTTCTGTGAAGGAATATGAGTTAATTCAGTTTTGTTTGCGGGAATGTAAAGGTTCATTAAGAATTAATCACAGGATTGAAAAATATCTCACCATCTGTAGCCCTCCTTTTTATTATTCCCAAAAGTTCTTGAGACTTCTATTTCTGGCCCTGTTCTCTCTCCTCAGCCACTGAAAAGCTTCAGCCAAATTGGATGGGTTCCTTCTCAAAGTTAAGAATCCAGGGTTTGGTGCCTGCTGAGGTGTGAAGATGTCCCACTGCCAGGGGTGGGAGGGGGGTGGCGAAGGGACAGATGGGAGGCAGCGTGTGGCCGAGGGGGCGATGCTTGTCAGACTGGAGACACGTGTGGGTGTATCCATTTGTAGGTTTTATGTTTGTCCTCGGGGCTTTTCTTAGAGAAAACTTTTTCTCTATGAATAATAATATCCAGGAACGAGGTTAACGTGGCCCTGTCTGCAGGACCCTGATTCATCTCACTGCTGGGCCATCAACGGCCCTCACTCAGTGCCTCTCCAGGGACCCAGTGAGCTCTGAGTCTCCTTGTCCTTGGGATCACTGCTCACTCTTCCATGCTTCTCCTTCT
Organism: Ailuropoda melanoleuca; assembly: GCF_002007445.2. Lineage (NCBI taxonomy): Eukaryota > Metazoa > Chordata > Mammalia > Carnivora > Ursidae > Ailuropoda > Ailuropoda melanoleuca. The sequence goes on along the minus strand of NC_048220.1, from coordinate 143,143,420 downwards.
CTGTCAGTCTTTGTCCATAGTGCAGTTTTAGGGATGGGCTCTCAAGAGGCGAGAGAAAGAAGTCACCCTTGGTAAGGGAGGTCCAGAGGAAGAGATTTGCACGTTTGGAACAAACTGGCTGACGGGAAGACAGCGTTGAAATCCTGGGAGGAGTGCTGGTTCGGACATGGGAGCATACTGATGACAGCCAGCTCTGGTAAGTGGAGAAAGCGGCCTGCAAGCCCTCACGCAGGCTACCGTGGCTCTCGTTAGGGGAAATCAAGAAGGGAAATGTAGCCAAAGCACAGAACCACGTAGCACTGGTATTGGAAGTCGGAGGCATCTGTGTTTCCTTTCTGGTTGTTTAAATATGCTGTCTAGACACATGTCTCTCCTCTCATTTTTGCTGCTCTGCAGTATTGAAAGCTATGGCTCTTGCTGAGAAGCTGTCTGCCATTGTCTCCATCCGGAATAGAGACTGGACAAGACACACGGGAAGTGATGTGAAACACCGGGCTCGGCCACAGAGACATTTCTTCATGGAAAATTCTAGAAACTGGCCTGCGAGGAATTGAACGGAGCTGGAGGGCAGTTACATGGAGAGAAAGAGAAGAGGATGTTGGACTACTGCTCCCTCTCTCTGTTGCCTTTGCTGATTCAGGGCAAGCAGCAAGCAAGTCGTTGTGGGTAGAGGAGCACAGGTGGCCTGTCCTGGCTTCTGACACTTCCAGGCTCACCTCTCCTGAACCACCCTGCCTCCCTTCTGCTGTCCTGCCACCTACATCAAATGAATTTCAGCTGCTTCAAATCGAAGTGCAGAATTTAGATGTGCAATCAACACCATGCTGATTGATGTCCTGTGCTCTGCCTACGTGACATCACTGTCCCCAGCACCCCAGAGCTGTGTCCACAGCCATCCCTGGAGGCCAAAGCTCACCCCTAAGGGGAGTTGGAGATTTCACGGCCCTGAAGCCATGCTCCTCCCAGCCCCTTGAATCAAAACTTCAAAAGGATGCTCTCATTTGAAAACTGTCTCATAGTTACAACATGCATAAATCTATGGCTTGATGGGGTTTTGTTGTTGTTGTTGTTACTTAAAAATTTTAGCCAGTAACATGTTTACTTGCAAACGTTGAAAAAAAAATCATGTTTATATATCCATATCTATCCTAAAGGCATAAGGGATTTTGAGTTAACAGTTTCCTGCTTGTTTGCCATGCTACCTGGAGCTGAGTTTGGAAGGAGAAGGGTAAGAAAATGGACATTAAAAGATACATGGCTTATATCCTTACAGTGTCCTTCTGGAAAAAATAACCATGGTGGCCAGAGCTGATAGGAGCCCCATCGTTTGCCCCCAACACCTCTGAAGAGCTGCGGCTCAACCCCCCAACGCATGCCCTGACAAGGCTCTTCTTTTAGGGGCGTGCTTTGCCTGAAGATGCTCTCAGCCCCCAGCCTCCCAGCCTCCCAGCCACCGTGACCTTGGCAGCAAGCTGACCTGCAAAGGGTCTTGATGCTGTGCTCCCCAGAGTCTCCCGGCGAGAGCACCTCCATGTGAGGGTGACTGGGGGTACACCTGTTTGTCATAAAAGTCATACCCAAAGGACTAAAATTGCAAATATAATCAACTTTGGAGTTTCCACATGTTCTTTGGAAAAAGGCCTTTTTTTCTCCTTTCTTTATTTTTTTTTTTATTTTCTACAGCCCTGGGGGCTAAGACACACGCATTTGCAAAAGGACGCGATTCTCTATGTGAAGAAAAGTGCGTATCATCATATTCCTCTGAACTGTCTCTAGATTCTCATCTCAGTGGACTCTCCTTTTTATTAGGGTTTGAGATGAAATCTCCCTGTCCCTGCTGCCAGCCAGCCTGCTCGCAGGCCAGCGGGGTTTCTGTGCTGGCCGTTTCCAACGCTGCCAACTCTCCAGTGCTCCCAAGAGGGAGAAATCACAGGAAGCGATCTCCCGTCCTCTGCTGTGTGAATTCCAAATCCAAGTCGGATCTCCTAAATGGGTCGAAGAGCTTTGAGATGCCTGTTTCCCACCCTGGGGCGTGGAAATGTGCTGCTCACCTTTATGTATGACATGCTACCTGTGTGTACTGCTCTCGAAGGAGCTGTCAGGACAGGTCGGGTAAGACTCACCTGCAGTCACCTGAGATGGCCGTGGGCTTGCAGAGCCGGGGGACCCTGGAGGAGCTGGGAGTCTGGTGGAGGAGGAAGGCATGGAAGTGGCCATCCCATGTAGACAGGGGCCTACATGAAGGTCCAGGGGCTCAGAGGAGTGGGTACCTGTGAGCTGAGGTATAAGGGGCCACGGGGTTCCAAGTGCCTGGACGAGGCTAACTCAGCCATCTCAGGGTCTCACCTTCTTCTGCCAGCCTCGAGGAAGCAGCCAGCGCCTGTGGCCGTGGGCAACCCAGGTGGTAGCGGCCAAGGCCAAGCTCTGGCAAGGAGGCCGGCAGGGTCCTCAGCAGGAGGGAGAAGGGGCTACAGGGCTGGATCGGCAGGGCGGGATGTGGTGCTGTTCCCACGTGGAGGCTTGGACCTGGGGGGCACGGGCGAGCATGAAGGGTGGTGGGCGTGATCCCATGCCTTGGGGTCTTTTGCTTCGCCTGGAGACCATGCCGGTGTGCTGCATGTCATGGACTGAACGTCCGCCCCTTCACGTGCCGAACCCCCAAGCCCCCGTGTGATTGTATCAGGAATCAGGGCCTTTGATAGGTTGCAGGGTTAGATGAGCTCGTGGTGGGGGGGGCATGGCAGGATTAGTGCCTTTGTAAGAAGTGACTGGAGAGCCCACTCCCAGGAAAGGCCTTGTGAGGGCACAGGGAGAAAGTGGGCTCTGCCAGCCAGCAGAGGGTTTACACTGGGCCCTGATCTTAGACTTGCAGCCTCCACGACTGGGAGAGAGAAAGAGAATGCTGTGTGGGTTAAGCCTCACCAAGTGTGGTCTTTTGTGACCAGGGACCAGCCGACAAGGCACAGAGTTAGTGAGGGCAAGACAGGAGCAGCCGGGTGCCGGTTGGGGGAGGCAAGGACTGTTTGGGCATATTCCACTGGATCTGTTTGGAAACCTTCAAGAAGACTTGCCAAGTTGGCGGGTGAAGGAATCCCCACCTGGGGTGGGGGGTTGGAGTTAGAAACGCACACTTTTGGTCCTAACTCCGAGGAGCTGTTCACTGCTTTCGGTGGGCTACACACCCCGTCTCTGTCTATCACGGGGCCAGGGTGTAGCCGTGCCTTGCTTCCAGCTTACACAACACGACAGGAACGCTCTGTGAGGTTACGTAACTTGCCAAGGCCAGGAGCCCTGCGTCTGATTCAGAGCAAGGAGGGAAAGGTCTGCTCTGCCACCAGAGGACCCCTCAGCCCTTAGCCTGGCCCAGAAGACAGCAGGGAAGGAAGGGAGATGAGAGTCGCCCGTAAAACCGTGCTACAATGATCTGCCTGGCCAGGGTAACACAGTGGGTTTTGTTACGTTTTGCTTTGTTTCAATATCCATGTAAAAACCACAGGCACCCCACCAGGTCCACAAGGGAAGGGCTCACAAAGGCTTTGCTGGAAATGATGGATGACTTCCTTGCAAAAAAAAAAAAAAAAAGCATTTAAAATTGAGAAAATGTGCAACACCAGGCAAATTCCTCCTGTTACGATTCTACCTATGCAAATTAAATTTGGAATTAATAATTCCCAGACAGTTATTAAAAAAGAAATAAAGAAACCTGGCTTATTGATGAAGCCAGCCACACATCTTGGAAATGAAAAACCGCTCCAAGCACTAATATTGAAGGTCTTCCCATGCCAGGTCCCCTCAAGCATCCCACCCCTCTGCAGCCCACTCGCAGGGAAACATAATGCATGGGCACAAAAGCTCTCCCTTCTTCCTTCTCACCTCCACTTGCTGAGCTCCTAACAGACTCTGTTTCCCAGCAAGTGGGCTGCTGAGCTGGAGGCTTATGGCAGTCTCTGCAGCTCCCCCAGGCCAGCGTTGTTCGCTAACAGGACCCACAGGAGCTTCCTGGCAGCCCTGCACGCACCTGTCATTGTGAACAGAAGCCCCGCCTGGGGTCTCCTCAAGGGCAAACCAGGGCTGATACTGGCTTTTATCTTCCATTTATCAACATGGTTCTGCCTCTCATACACTCAGAATCACACCCCTGTGTTCACACTCCATATTTTGAGCTTCACACCATCACGGAATCTGAAATGTGGGCTTGGGACTGAAGGCACACGCAGAGCCTGACGCAGGAAAGGGAGCTATGAAGACGAGCAGAGAAGGTGCCTCTGATGCTGGTGGGCTCGTCCGTCCTGACAGCCTCTGCAGACACAGTGGGCCACCGGACACCGTGGTTGTCCCAGACTTGGGGGCAGTGCAGCTTGCTCTCGGGCAGAAAGCAAGCAGGGGAGATGGTGGCCTGTTCACCCTGGTCCTGCCAGTGCTTTGGGGGATCTAACAGCCTGCTGCCAGCGCTCGCTCCTGGGGACACCGGAGCAGAAGGGGGCTGCCCCATAGGACTTGCCCGCAACATTGTCCCCCTCTTACTCCCAGGGAGTGTGCACCCCTTTTCCCACCTGCCTCCAGCTTCCCCAGGGAGAACAGGTGCTGGCTGGTGGCAAGAGGGAGAGGCTAGGGGGATTCAGAAGGTCTGCTCAGATCCTGCACCTGGAGAGGCCCTGATTTCCATCTGCTGTTCTGCTCTCCAGAATTACATGTTGTGGCTTTTCGCAAGTGACTCTGAAGTCAAATGAAGCCAGCAGGTCCTGGTCACAGCAGCTCCCCTTATAATCCAGCCGGTTCTGTCCCCAGCCCCAGCAAACAGGAAGTGCTAATGCATTCAAAGGGAGTACAAGCACAAGGTGTCCATTCATTAGGGAGGATTTAGAAGTGATTTATTATGTGATAAAAACTCAAGGATATAATCTCTCTGGGCTATCTGTATTTTCAATTTGCATGTTATATTCAGACTCAAATTGACTTGCAAATAAAAACTATATAAACTTAAAGCCTGGCTATTTGTTTCTAAAAGGAACATGTCCCTCCCTTATCCCTGACTTTACTAATTTTCTGAAAGGTCATAAAATCACTGTTTTGTGTACTTTGCTGATTTTTTGAAGTTCTTAGACATCTAAGATGGCTCTAACTTGTCTTTAATTAATCTGTCCAACTCAGTTTCAAAGTACAATTTTAACACATTCTCATTCTTCAACTTATGCATCAGTGATCAAGGTCCATAACCTCATAAAAGCTATCTTTAAAAAAAAAACAATTTTTTCTCTTTATAGAAGTTAAACATGTTCATTATAGAAGCTTTGGGAGAAGGAGAAGACAATAAAACTTACCCCTCTCGATCCCATAACTCAAATGTAATCTCTATTAGACTTGAGAAAAACGCACAACACTGCTTTTAGTTACAAGAGGCAGGTGAGTTACCCACGATGCACTGCCCCCAACGACATGCGGACAGTGGACAATGTCGCAGCTCGAAGTCGACCTGTCCCAGAAAAGCAAGACAAACGCAACTCAGCTCCCTTTCAGGACAGATGTGGAGGAAAACCCCTGGATTAATTGTTTAAAAGAGGCTGTCATTTGTCTGAAAGCTGGGAAGCCGGCAAATAACACTCCTCCCAGATTCTTTTTTATCACCTGAGGGAACATTATAAACGATTCAGTCAAAGAGAGTTTTCTTCTGAGGTTCAAGCTGCAAAGACATAACATAATAAGTCAAAAACCAGAAAGAACAGTCCTCGACGAGCTGGCAATACCGTCCACTTTGTCCCCAAAGCCGTCCTGAGCACAGAACCCTTCGTTCCACAAGCACACAGTAGAGGCAGCTTGTCAGATACCTGGGAAGAGAATTTTCTTCTAAAGATTACTGTCAATAGCTCCAGAGATGAAAGGAGAGAGAGACTTAGTTCATGCTTGAAGAAACAGGTATATTCCAATATTTGCTTTCTGCTCAGAATGGTTACGCACATAAAAGTAAAAGTGGGAATTTTGAATATTTGGTCTGAATGACACAGAAACCGATTGTTTGTTACCTTTTTTTTTTTTTTTTTTTTTTTACTTTACTGTGTGCTTGTCGTATAGATACCACTCTACCTGGCCTTTTAGAGCACGAATCCCACAAACATGAAGGCTTTGCAGCCCAGGAAGCGTGTGTATGTAAGTGAGGGGGGAGTCGGTTGCTCCCGCATAGTGCGGGCATGCACCCGCGGGGCTGAACCAGGCGCTCCCCCAGGTGCCCCGCGCTACGCATCGCGCAGTCTTGCGAGTGACTTTGACTCCCACTGTAGGAGTGATGAACTCAGAAGCCGAGCCGTTTCATTCAGAAGCCCGCGATGGGGAAGCTGTGATGGGGTGTGGCTCCGCTCCATTTTACCGACCGTGACACAGTACAGATTGTTTCAAATTTGTGGATGGAACTTTGGCCCAAGGGAAGAGAAAATGGAGGGGAGGTCTGTGTGATGTGGGGTTTGCCGGCAGTTCAGGGCGTCTTGCTCAAGGCTCGCAAAGCAACTGCTGTGTGGCTCGATATCTTAGAAGCAGAAGATGGTAAGTCATGCACATCTTTTTGCTCTTGTTTTGGCAAAATTATGAGTTTTTATTCATTTTTTATTGTAAATGTTTTTTATTTATATTCAATTAGCCAACACATAGTACATCATTAGTTTCAGATGTAGAGCTCAGCAATTCATCAGTTGCATTTAATACCCTGTGCTCATCACATCACGTGCCCTCCTTAATGCCCGTCACCCAGTTACCCCATCCCCCACTCTCCTCCCCTCCAGCGACCCTCAGTTTGTTGCCAGAGTCAAGAGTGTCTCATGGTTTGTCTCCCTCTCTGATGACTTCCCTTTCAGTTTTCCCTCCCTTCCCCTGTGGTCCTCTACAATGTTTCTTATGTTCCACATATCAGTGAAACTGTATAATTGTCGTTCTCTGATTGACTTATTTCACTCAGCCTAATACCCTCTAGTTCCAGCCACCTCATTGCAAATATAAGTAATCGTTCTTTCTGATGGGTGAGTAATATTCCATAGTATATATGAACCACATCTTCCTTATCCATTCGTCTGTCAGTGGACATCTGGGCTCTTTCCAGATTTTGGCTATTGTGGACATTGCTATTGTAAACATTGGATGCATGTGCCCCTTTGGATCATTATGTTTGTATCTTTGGGGTAAATAGCTAGTAGTGCAATTGCTGGGTCCTTCGGTAGCTCTATTTTTAACTCCTTGAAGAAGGACCTCCACACTGTTTTCCAGAGTGGCTGCACCAGCGTGCATTCCCACCAACAGTGTAAGAGGGACTTTCTCCGTATCTTCACCTTTCTCCTTTCTCCATATCCTCGCCAAGATTCGTGGTTCCCAACTTGTTAATCTTAAAGAAATCCCTCATTCATTTGTTAGATTTTTGTCACATACTAAAGATGCACAGGACATTGGGATAAGTACTGGAAACAACCTTTCTGAAGCTACAAATGTGTCCATCAATCTCACATAGGCTAATGGGGAATAAATAGTGATTATTAAAATTATTTTTCATGAAATGACACATATATGCCAAGCATTTAAGGGCAGCAGGTGTCTTTCCTCATCCTAGTGCACACACGTCCTCCAAGTGCTTCACAAGACACCCCTGGGCGGCTCGTCGGTCCCTCCGACCTCACTGTTGTAAAACAGAAGTCAGCCTCTCCTGCTGCTGACACCCGTGACGATTAGCATTCTGTCATGGTGATCGTGTCTAAAGTCATCCCTCATCTGTCCTTTATCATGAAGACCCTTACACAGCTTTATTGGAGTGTGTTTTATATGAAGTGAAGTTCAGCCCATGTAAGAGCACAGTGAGAGGAGATAATAAAAGTGTACATGGCGCCTGGGTGGCTCCGTTCGTTCAGAGTCAGACTCTTGATCTCAGCCTAGGTCTCGATCTCACAGTGGTGAGTTCAAGTCCCACATTGGGGGAGCCCAGCGTGGGGCCTACTTGAAAAAAAAAAAGCACACAGTTGTGCAACCACAACAAAGCCACGCTTTCCAGCTGTCACATTATCCTTCAACTTCCCTCAGGAGCTTCTACAGAAAAACATTTCACAGAATTCCTATCATTCACGATAAAGACTCTGAGGAAATAAGGAATGATGGGAACTTCCTCAACCAGAGAGACGGCATCAACTGAGAGCCTCCAGCTCACAGGATATTTAGTGGAGAAAGACTAGTGCTTTGTTCTTACAGGGAACATAAGGCAGGGGTTTCTGTTTCCACCACTTCTGTCCATTGTTGTGTAGAATGTGCAATACAGGGACGCCTGGGTAGCCCAGTCCTTAGGCGTCTGCCTTCGGCTCAGGGCATGATCCCTGCGTTCCGGGATCCAGCCCCACGTCGGGCCCCTCTGCTGTGAGTGCTTCTTCCTCTCCCACTCCCCCTGCTTGTGTTCCCTCTCTCTCTGGCTGTCTATCTCTGTCAAATAAATAAATAAATAAATAATCTTAAAAAAAAAAAAAAGAATGTGCAATACAGCAAGAAAACCAGGATAGGCATGCAGATTGGAAAGGAGTAAGTACACCTCTATTGGCAATTACCGTGCTTCTGTACCTAAAAAGTTCCGAGGGGGGAATAAAACTACTTAAAAAACCCACTAAAACAAATATGTGAGTTTAATAAGACTGCAGGTAGAAGGTTGATATATAAAAATTAATTATATTTACCTGTACTAGTAGCCAACAAATCAAAAATTAAAATTAATAAAAATAATTGTATTTACAGAAACATTAAAAAACCTAAGAATAAACATACCAAAAGATTTGCAAAACCTCTTTACTTAAATCCACAAAACTGCTCTCAGAAATGAAGAAAACAGAGATCTATTAATTTCTTTGGTTGGAGGACTTAATATTGTCAGTATAGAAATTTTCTCCAAATTGATGTATTGTTACAAGGTCATCTCTACCAAAACCCCAGCAGCCATTTCATAGAAATTGACAACTGATTCCGGATGTGTATAGAAATGCTAACAAAACAAAACAAAACCTAGAATAACAAAATAATTTTAAAGTAAGAGAACAGCCAGTGGACCTATATTACCTGATTTCAAAATTTGCTCTAAAATTATAGTAATCAAGTGAGTAAAGTATTGGCATAACAATAGTCACATAGATTAATTAATTGAGACAGGATTTGTGACCCAGTTTAAGGTCTATCTAAAGAAAGCTCCAGTTGAACTTGAAAAGTATGTCCGTACGGCTGTTTTGTATTTACGAAACTGTGTATTTATAGTGTTCTGGCGATGTTAGGTCAAAATGGCTGAAAGTGCTGTTCAAGTCTATATACTTAGGGATTTATCAACAGAGTGAGTTTGCTTCAATCTCTAACTACGAAGGTTGATATTTCTATTCTCTTTCAATTTTGCCAGTTTTTGCTATACATATTAAGGTCTGTTTTTAGGTGCATAAGTATTCATACTTTTTATACGTTCTTTCTCTTGTTTCCCTTTTATTATCATGAAATACTTCTTTTTTTCTTTAGTTTTTACATAAGATATGCTTTTTCTGACAGTTAAATGGTCATTCTATTTCCCTTAAGCTTAGTGTTTGCAGAGAATATATTTTTGCAAACTTTATGTTCATACTAGCTATGTCCTTGAGTTTAAAGTACATCTTTTTTTAGGCAACACACAGTCATGCTGTGCTCTCTCATTCAGTGTGATAAGTTACAACTTAGATTCAATTGTTTATTCCATTCATATTTAATGTAATTCTTTACATGGTTGAATTTGTCTGCCATTCTTGTCATGTTTTCTAATCTCCTTTGATTCATCTGTCTCTAAACTAATTTCTTTTGTTTTAAACAAATATTTTTAGTACCATTTTAATTTTTCTTTTTACTTTTTAGCTAATATTGCTATATACTTTTTTTAGTGGTTGTTCTAGGTATTACAATATAAATCTTAACCTTTGCAAAATCTACTCTAAGTTAATATTTACTTCTGGTTAAATATAGAAGCTTAGCAACATTACAACTCCATACACCATCTCCTCCTTGTCATATGTATTTCATGCATTTATATTATAATTCCAAAAATACGATGTTACAAGTTTACTTTAAACAGCCACTTGTCTTTTAAAGGAATTAAGAAGAAAAAAATCACATTAGTATCAGCTTTGCCTATATATGTACTCTTTCTGGAATATTTTGTTTTATCTTTCATATCTAAAATGTTCCTCATTATTCTCTACTTTGGGTCATTTCTCAGTACCCTGGAATTATTGTTTTTAATATTTTGCCCAGTTTTGTTCTTTTTTCTGTATGGGAAATTTCCCACCCTCTTCACACCATTATTACTGGAAATTTAGTTCCCCAAACCCACACTTCATAATAATTGCCATGAGAAAAAATTATTAAGACTCAGTGCTTTCTATATCCTATCTTCCCAACAAAAATTAAGTAACAAATGTGTAATAAATTGAAATGATTCTTCCCCAAGGAATGGTCTAGCTTGAAATAATTATAGCTAAACGTAGAACTTGTGAGTCAGTCAATGTTTTAAGTACTAGACATCACAACACACTCAGTCCCCATAAAAGGAAACCATATGAGAAAAACATTATCATGACCTTTTTACAGATGAGGAACTGAGGCACAGAGATGGAAATTAAATTGGCTAAAGCTATAGAACTCATGAGTAACAAGGCCAGGGTTCAACCCCAAACATTCTGGCCCCCGAGTCCATGCTTTAATCACTGAATGTTTCTACCTCTTGAGTTCCTGAGATGCTGGCGCAGGAAGACTCAGGTCCGGTCCCCCAGGCACTCCACAGGGATGCACCCACACCTGCTCTCTGCCAGTGTCCATCCCCTGCCGGCCCCTTCCCTGACGACGACTTCAGGATCCAGCCTGATGGGATCGGAAATGAGAAGAATGTGTTTTTGTGCAATTTTACGATTTGCACGTGCCACGTTTCAACTCTGAGAATGTGACAAAAATAAATATCTGTGTTCAGTGAAGGCAGGCCATCAGTTCATGAGGTACAAAAAGAACTTCCCTAGATGATAATGCCATGGAAATACCACATCTGAATTCTTTCAAGCAGCCCTCACACCAAGGCTCAGAACGTCAGAGTGGATTCACTGGAGCAGAAATGGGTCCCGTCTGTGTCCATACCACCTGGCATGGCTCCAAGACATTGGCCAAGAAAGGAGAAGAGGGGGTGTGGGGACATGTGAGGTGTGCTGAGGAGGTACGGGGAGAGCAGAGGTTGAAACTGAATCTTTTAAAACTAAAAGTAGACAGAGGGAACTTCTTTGTTCCATGATATAGTAAGCACCCCAGCATAGCTTTTGAAACAGTGGTCTCTCGAAGTTGTGATGTGATTACATCATATTTGCAGTCAGAGCATCTAAAAAGTATCCAGTTAGTTTCTTAGGTCATTTTGAGGTAGAGAGATGCTCCAAGATTTCATACACTTAGCTGCCAGCTTCTTGCTTATTCATTTTATGTAATGGATGTTTTTCCCCGGTGGGCTTATGCTTTCAATTCCGTAATGTGTTTAATGAAGCTTATGAAATGTTTATCTATAGTGCTGATTTTTTAAAAACAGATTTGGATTTATTTTCTCATTTCAGTTGTTTTTATTGTTTCCTATTGAATTATTTTTAACATCTTTTAAATTTATTATTCCTTAAGTTTTGGGTTTTGTTTGTTTTGTTTGTTTTGCTTTTTCTCTCAATGTATTCAAATGAATACAAGTATTCTTTATGTATAATTTCTCTTCTTGAATGATGTAACAATCTTGATATACAGCCTTTATTTTGCTCCACAGTTTTTGATAGAATCCATGAGTTATCTAAGAGAGTTCTTCTCAGTAACTGAAGAGACAAAGACTTTTGTTATCTCTTATCACTTATTCCTAACTTTTATTCGCTCATAATCAGAGACTGTGAACTAAAACAACAACAACAAAGCAAAAGCAAAAAAATCCAAACTCTACCTTTAAAAATGAGTTTAGCTTTTGTAGCTAAGTACATACCAATTTTTGTAAATAATCCACATACAAAACCCTCTCTAAAACATGTACATTTCTCTATACACATATTATTTATTTACACATTTGCAAATTTTTAATTACCTTTTAAAATTAGTCTATGTTTTTATTCTGTTCTAGGGAAAATGTCTGATGGACTGATGTTTATAAAAATCTTTCATCATACCGTTATGTTTGCGCCTCTATCTCTGTAGGTTGAAAGTTACCTTGCTCCGTGTATTAAGCTTTATTACTGATGCACTGTGTTGGTAAGCTTAGACTTTTGATACAGGTGTAATATCCCTCTATATTGTTTAGAGTTTTCCATATTGAATTCTGTCCTGTCTCATATTAATATTGCTTCTGCAGCTTTGTTTCCTGTTTCCTGTTCTCGCTCTCCACATCATTGGTTGCTAATGCCACCGGATGAAAGTTTGACAAAGAACAGGACCTGTTCATGGTCCCAAAGCCTCTCTCCATAAAAGGCTTAATTACAAGTGTAAAAATAATAACTTTATGGTGGAAAAACCTGGTGACACCACTGTAATGAAATAATCAAAGATAATTTTATGAGCAAAGAGACAAAGGGACATCCTGTGACTCGTGATCCAATGCACAGAGAAGGATACAACATCGATTCTGTAATGTTGCTGCAAACACATAAGTAATAAGCTAAATGTAATCATGTGGAGATGTTAAGCAAACCCAAACTCTAGGTCATTCTACAGAACACCTGGTCTGCACTCAACCTCCAGGCTGACCCTCAGGCAGGGCTTCTTATCACCTCCCATTCATTTTATTCACATTAAAAAGAGGGTGTGGAGGGCTGCCCTTCTTTGTGCCCACTGATGAGAGAGCAGCGGAAGGCTGGCTGAAGACAAGGCATAAGCTGACTCCCTGCAGCCTCCCCCCAGCCCCCACTCCTGGGTGGGACCTGTGTGACATTCTTCCAGGAAGCCCCCAACCATCTCAATGCTAATGCTTTGCTAGAGGGAAAAACAACCTTAACTTGATAATGGCAAGGCCTCGCGTATCCTGTGAGTCTTCTTTAACATATGAAAGTACTTTCTCAACCTCCAGGTTTCCTTACCTCCCCCAACCCCATAGTATATAATCAGCCACCCCTCCCAACCCCGGGGCAGCCCCTCTTTCTGCCCACAGGCCCTGTCCCATGCTTTTTAATAAACCACCATTTTGCACCAAAGACGTTTCAAGAAGTCTTTCTTGGTTGTCGGCTCCAGACTCCACCTCACTGAACCTCAGCGATATTCCACAACCACAACATCCACAATACTTGTCTTCCTTTCAAAATGGTCATTCAAGGAAAAGATGGAAGCTGTTGTTTGTGGCAAATACCAGGACTGTTAAATCGGGGTGGGGGTTGCCAAAGAGACAACTGGAAAAAACCCCGGACTTGTGGGTCCTGCCAAGCAGTTGCCCCTACCAGGGAGAAAAAGAGAAGTCTTTGAGAAAGAGCCGGTGGATGAAGGCAACTGCAGGACGAGTCCCAGGAACACACGTCAGCAACAGCTTCTGATACTTACTCCACCGAAGCTTTGCTGAGCTTGCTGTATGTCCTGGGTTATCTTGCAAACTCAAATCAAGGACACAGCAGATCATAGTTCAATAAATTAAATGGGATTAAAACAAAACACACAACGCACATGCAGAATAATATAGTGATTTCTAATTTGAGGGTATAAAGGAAGAAGGAGATGGGCATGTTGGTAATGGAGCTCCTGATGGCCATTAAATGCAGGAAAAAGCCATTTCCATATATTATGGAAATAGGCGCTGGTCTCAGGTGCATCTCATTTTCATATTGTTTTGCTGCCTTAATGACATGGCTATTTTTGTAACATCTGTTTTTGGGGACTCTCCCTTTCTCCTGTGCTTCATTAGAAAGGCAGTGTCCATCCTTTATAATGAGTGTTGGTATAGCCTGGAAATGGATTGTATGTCTCTTGTTACTGTATGGGTCATTATATCTGAGTTGAAATGGTTTGTCCATGGAACATGTTCTGATGTGAACCCAGAAAACATCTCTGGAAGGTGCGACAGCAGATGCAGTGCCTCAGAGATGGGCACACATTCACGAAAGGCCAGAGGCTGGGGCCTGGCAAGGATTCCTGGGAGCAGGATCTGACCCTGTAAGGGGACACTACATTGACCATCTCTAAGCAGCATTGTGAATTCAAAGTGTCTGATAGAGACTGTGTGAGATGAAACCTTAAGACAAAATCGGAGTTCATTACCCATGGCAATCAACGCCGTGTTTTTGCAGGCTAGCCCTACACCCAGAAATGAAGCCCCAGCCACCAAATACTGAAGCTTGGTGATGTGCTGAGATGAACGACAAGCGTTTCTGTTCCAGCTGCCGCGAGGGTCACGGTAGAGAGCTGCTGTTTATTACACTAGCGGGGGTGCAGCTCTCCCCTGGCCCTCAGCTGTAGGTGAGCAAGAAAAAGAGGAGGAAGAGAAATGAGAGTGTGGGAGAGAAGGGACGGGAAGCCTGGAGAGCAGGTGGAAGGTGTGGTGTCCCAGCCCTCCACTCTCACCTACACCTGAGCAGGCAGGGTCCCACACTCACTGTCACTCTGGTCTCTGCTGCCCAGAAATGGCCCCAAAGACAACAGCAGGGAAGGATTCCTTTGGTGATGGGAGCCCAGATGAAAAGGACTTGCTTGTGTTCTGCATCTCCTGGCTTTGATTGGCTAATTTCAGTTCTGCATTTCAGTCTGAATGTTGTAAGTGTTGTGTCATTAAGTTATTTTTCCAGGGTGTTATGTATCAACCTGAACTACAAAGGAAAAAAGTTTGAGGATCATCACAATGAGGGAACAAAAGGCAAGCTGAAGACAAAGCAGAAACTGACAGCACCCCCCCCCCATCAGATGTAGGTGACCTTCCTCGGCACTCCTGGCTGCCCTAAAGGAAAAAGAAGTAGGTGGCCCAGAGCCCACATCCTGCAAGACTGGAGTCTCCCTCAGTTTACAAATAGCTTAGCAGTTTATAAGAACAAAGCTATCAGTAACCGAGCTTCCAGAGGGAATGTATGTAGACACAATGAAATTTCCTTACTGCTTACAGCCCATTGACAAGTCCTTAAAACAGGCAGAGTGACATTCCTCTAGGGACTCAACTGCCCGGATGTGGATGTTAAAACTTTGCTAAGGGCAAAAGGCAATCCTAGCCTGACACCCGCCCCCAACCAGCATCCTGTAAATCTACTTTAACATCTAAAAATTCCTTTAGAAATTTCCTTTATTTCTAAACCCTCCCAAGATACATGTTGGCAATCATCCCCCAAGCACATGGCCCACCCATATACATCTGAAGGGTCTCATGACTCAGGTTTTATTAGACGGTAATAGATGACCTTTTCCAAAGAATAGTTAGCCCCCTCAAGGTCCTGGAAACCTTGCTTCCAAAATTCCTTAGAGACTTACGTTCTCCCTGATGCCCTCCCAACTTGAGGGTACATAATGGGCCTCTCCTCATGGCCCCAGAGCAGCTCTTTCTGCCCATGCGTCCTGTCCCCGTGCTTTAATAAACCACCATTTTGCCCCAAAGACGTCTCAAGAATTCTTTCTTGGTCGTTGGCTCCGGACTCCACCCCACTGAACCTCACTGATATCCCACAGCTTCATCAATAACACCTTTGTTTTCTGAAGAAATGAGGCCCTTACATTACAAACTAGCCAGACTGCTGGGCATCAAACATTTAAAATAGACTTGGAACAAGCCCTTTTTTTTTTCCTTTCCTGACTTAGCCTTCAGCCTCCTGTTTCCCTGCACCCCTCCATCCCCAGCCTGTTCCCCTCCCCTGTGCACATGCGCACACACATACACATGCGTGCACAGCTGGACACACGCACACGCACATTCCCACCTGGCCTTCCTGCCCCACGTGGCATGGTGCCTCCATTTCGCCAGGCTACTCTGGGGGGCCATAAGTGGGACAGATTTCTGTCTGAGGTTCACTCTCACAGCTTTGATCCTGGGATGGCCATCTTGCCCCTCTGCCTTGGCCTCCACATCTCCGTTTCTTCTCGGAGACAACCTGTGCTACAAACGCCGGCAGCTTTGCAATGCGGCCCAGTTTCCAGCCTGGGAGAGAGCGACCCGAGGATGCATTTCTGCGCTGCCTCCTCATTTAGTTCCTTTCATCCAGACGTGCTGCTGCATTAAGTGTCTCCCGCTCCCCCTCCAGCTCTGCCAGAAAGGCCACTCAGGGCAGCAGCACAGGGAATGACGGGAGTCTCGAGTCCCTGATGCTGTGGGTGACCCAGTAAACGAGCTGAGCCCTCCGGACCCTCTCCTGCGAAATATGAAGAATGGCCGTGTGTGCCTCCCCTGCAGGGGGCGCTGCGAGGGCAACCCGCTAAATGCATCACCAAGCGGAGACCTGGAGCCAGAGGGCGGACTGGACCAGAAGAGTAGAACAGCTCCACCACAGTATAAGCACCCAGTGTCCCAGAACCTGCTCTTCAGAGTATTTAAATGAGGGAGGTGAAGGACCAGACACAAAGCCTCGTCCAGCGAGTGACGGATAACACCTTGAACTGGGCGAGCCTGTGTGCGCATGCGTGTGCGCTGCCGGCGCAGCCCAAAGCGCTTCTCGTCTCCTTGTCTGTCTTTAAATACCTGACTGCAGAGAGACTGTGTTCTCCTGGGGGAACCTTCCTGCTCACGTGCCTTCCCTGTGAGGTCTGCGCAGCCTCTCAGGAACAGACAGATCTTAGCATCTCATTGTTACGAACGTCCCTGTGCATTTCGTCCCCCGACTTGGAAAGGCAGCTTCCTGCTCCCGCACAAACCCCAGATTTTTAACGACTCTGACATTTTGGAGGTTACCTGGTTCAAAGGTGGCATTCCACACCAACTTCCTTCTTCACAGCAAAGATGCCCCTGAGGCTGTCCTGGGGCATCTCTGGGTCCCACTTATACACACAGCTACTGGAGATCCTCTCTGCTTTTCTATTTCCCCCTATGCAGTCCCTGCTCCCAACTTCCTCTGACTGTTCCTGCAAAAGCGCATGGGCCACAGAATCGTCCTACTTGGGGAGTTCTAGGAAGCCAGGACTTTGAGGCTCCAGGCCCTTTCCCCCTGTTGTTAGGGTGGGGAAGGTGGCCCTGCTGCAAAGAAGATCTGGACCTGCTTCATCTCGCTCACACCCCCTGGTCCATCCAGAGCATCCTGGCAATTGTGTGCATTCCAGAAATCCTTCCTCAGCACTGGGACTGGGACAAACTGGAGGGGATACGGTGCAGATGGAAGAAATGACTCTGGGCCACTGGGCATAGCTCCAGACCTCTGCTCCCGACATCCCACCCCAGGGCACAGACTGCCCATAACGTTCCCTGTGGGTGTTTACTCCTCAGGCTAGTGGTGTCCATGGCCTGGGATTGGCTTCATACATGTTGGCACAGGGCACGTGTGGGTCATCACTCAAGACGGTGAGGTGCGCACAGAGATATTGATGTTGCTGCTTCCATGTGGGTGGCACACATGGCTTCTATTCCTCCTGGGTCCTCCTGGCTCCATGGCCTTGGAGTCCAGCCTTGCAAGGACTAAAGCTACTTAGTCTCCATCTAGACTTGCAGGTGCAGTCTGGAGGCCCCTTCCTTTAGCCTCCTTACCCCACTTCCCTTATACACAGCCCTTGCCCCTCTTCCCATCCCAGATTTTCCCTCGAGACATTGAGGCCCCTGCCAAACATGAACTAAAATTCCCAAGGGGAGAGCCTTTGAGAAGTGCAATGCACAGCTGAAATCCCCCTCCTCCAGGCTGGGAGCCCCAGAGACACGGCAGTGGTATACAGGGAAAAATCAGCCCTCGACACTGAACGGCTGCCCCATACTGGCTCTCCTTCTGCCTTTATCTCACGCCCCTTTGTCTTTCCTCCAGTCTCCTTGGTCATGCCTTTGACTGTGCCTCCTGGACATCAGCCTGGTGGCAGAGTGGGTAGTGGTGTCAGTATTACCTGCATACTTGACTTTGAGTCTTACCTACAAGAAATTCAGGACAAGGTTATTCTACCACAGAATTCTTAATTACTAAAGAGTCTTGCACTTTATTTCTCCACACGTACAAGAGCTGAGAGCGTGAGGTTCTCATAAACAGTCATTCTTCCTTAATTCTCTTGGCCGAGGATCTGACATCTCAGACCCCGAGGCGTCCAGATAGGAGCCAGGGGTGTGGAGGGAAGCACAGAGTTCTCTCCCTGGTTCGGAACTCAGACTTCGGTGAAAGAGACTCAGGACTGCGTTCAGCTTGAGGATGGATACGGCCGCCTGGATTCTGGATGGTTGCTGAAGTCCCTTGCTTTTTTCCTAACTGTGCTCCTGTAGTTTCAGCTTGTTTGTTTGTACCTATGTTGCAGTTTATTTGTTAAGGTTTGCATGGACCAATTATCCTGGAGTGGCTTTTATGATGCCTACAAGCCCTTCTCCTATGGCCTGGAGTCCTGAGGAAAAGAAAGAACAGAAATGTTCCTCCTTCACTGCGAGTCCTTGCCCTATAGCGTTTCCCATGGGTGTGGTGTTCCTCAGATACACGAGAAGAGAAAGAAGGTTTCACTAAACTGTTTTAGAACTCTGCATGATGCTAGCAATCACCATCAAAAATGTGAAGATCTCCTCCTAGCTGAAAACTTCCAGCTGCATTAGTTTCTATCTTATGGGCTCTTCACTAAGTCACCATTGTTCAATACCTTTATATTGCATTGATGTACTTCTCCGGAGGATTTGCAAATAATGCAATCCCAGCAACCTTGGCTTATGTGTTGCAATAATCCAAAGGAGACCATATGTCTTACTGAAGCCCCTCTGGCCCAATCTTACATATACATATAGGACATGCACATTCTGTGCAAGACGTGAGCACACATATGTGGTGCAAACACCCTGTATAAGATGCATACACATGTATGTAAGACATGCACGGCATCTGCATGTCTTGTATACATGTCGTGAGTGGGCCTGCATCGTGCACACTCTCTCAGCAGCGTGTCGATTGCCTGAGGGTAACACCTGGCTGCAGAGGTAGCCATATGCAGGGTTTTCTGAATGAATGACCTTCATGAACCCAACCTCGAGACCAGCTGGTCATGAATCTAATCAGACCCTCCCAGGAAAGGCCCTAGAGTTTTGGAAGGAAGGAGCCATGCACAGCAGGAGCCCGGCATCCTGCAGCGCGGCCATCTCTGTTTCCGTGGAATGCCTTCATCCTTGCTGTCCTAGAGGCTGTCCACGCGTGGATGAGCCTCCTTGGCAATCTTACATCGTGAAATTGGAAGTAGGATGAATGGCCAACCACTGAGGTCAGGAAATTGTCAAAGGCAATCTCACTGACCTGAGACCAAAGACAAGATAATTAGGGTGTTCTGCTAATTGTGTAAATAAGTTTTATCCTATTTTGCAAATAAAATAGATTTATTCCGTAAAAATACTGTATTCATCGGTATTATCAGGAAATGAAAAGTTTCCTGCGAATCAATTCTTCAGTTAACTGAAGTGCACCCCCTTCCCGGACTAATCTTTCCTTTCAACTCTTTCTGATATTTCTCTCCAAAAACAAAGTGCGTATTTTCCTGCCTTCTTAGGCAGGCAGAAGCTGTTGACCTGGCTTTAATCCCCTAACGCTCCAAGTCCTGCTGATGAAACTGTTCAAGCAGCACCATGCCTGCTGCTGGGGTCCTTGGTCTCTCCTCCTCAGGCCGGGTGTTCACTTACCTCTTCCCTGACTGTCCACGTGCCTCATGACTTCCACTGCTTACTGCTTCCGGTCTGCTCCGAGCTGGGACTCCAGACCGAGCTGCATAGTAAGCATGGCCTACTGAGTAAGATTATTTTTTTAAGATTTTATTTATTTATTTGAGAGAGACAGCCAGCCAGATAGGGAACACAAGCAGGGGGAGTGGGAGAGGAAGAAGCAGGCTCATAGCAGAGGAGCCTGATGTGGGGCTCGATCCCATAACGCCGGGATCACGCCCTGAGCCGAAGGCAGACACTCAACCGCTGTGCCACCCAGGTGCCCCTTGAGTAAGATTTGATCAGAATCCAAGTGAGGACTCAGGCCTTGGGGAGCTGATTTAGAGACATCAGAGATCCCTTTGATAACTCTTTAATAATGAACACGCCCCACATGGATGTGGCTGGAAGATCTCTGGTTGACAGGATTAGTCTGAACTAGGGGCCATCAGCCTTCACTCTACATTTGAGAAACTTGAATACTTCAAGAAAAACCACCTTTTGCAGGATCATCATTTAATTGGTTTTTTTTTTAAAGATTTTATTTATTTATTTGACAGAGAGAGACAGCCAGTGAGAGAGGGAACACAAGCAGGGGGAGTGGGAGAGGAAGAAGCAGGCTTCCAGCGGAGGAGCCCAACGCGGGACTCGATCCCAGGACACTGGGATCATGCCCTGAGCCGAAGGCAGATGCTCAATGACTGTGCCACCCAGGCACCCCCATCATTTAATTGGTTTAAGGTACAACCTGAGAACCAGGACTTTTTAAAGCCCATCAGGCCGATTTAACATGCAGTCAATGTTGAGAACCTCATTTCTACAACATGTCTCATGTGGAAGCCAGGCTTTGCCGATGGGGCTCAATTTGGCCTAGGGAAGCGGTTGTTCTTCATAGGTATTATGAGTTGAATTGTGTCTCCCACTCCTACAAATATGTAGAAATTTTAACACCCAGGGCTTCAGAATGCGACCTTACTTGGACCTGGTGTTGCTGCCGATGTAATTAGTTAAGATAAGATTGGATTGGAGTAGATGGGCCTCTTCTCATCCAATGACTGGCATTCTTACCATTATAAAAAGGGAAATTTGGACACAGTCAGCACAGGGAGAAGGAAGGGTGAGGATGAAGTCAGAGAACAGGGTGATACTTCCACGAACCAAGGGAAGCCAAGGATGGCCAGCAGATCCCCAGAAGCCAGGAGAGCAGCCTGGAGCCGATTGTCTTCCAGCCTCAGAAGGAACGAGCCCTGCCCACACTTTGACCTTGGTCTTGACCTTGGCCTTCCAGCCTCCAGAGCCCTGGGACAATAAATTTCTTTTGTTGTGGGACTGGTTATAGTACTTTGTTATGGTAACTATGGTAACCCTAAAACCTAGTACATGAGACGTGACGATAAATTCTCAGAACTTCCATCTTGAGTGTGCGTGAGAAACACTGTTCCCAACATCTGCTATAGCTCAGACCCAAGGAGGTATTGAGAGAAGATGCTGGGCATTCAGGAATGAGACAGGGAGCTTTGCTCTGAAGACTACCTGGTAATTTTTGTCTTACATAATCAAGTCAGATTGCTCTACACAGAGGCAGGCAACTCACTGAGAGTGAGGGCCCCAAACACAGGATCCCTTGAGGAACATTCCTCCCTCTGATTTGCATGTGCAAATAGCATGGGGATCTGGGTGTTTAACTGATTCACAGGCATAAATGTAAAATGTACAAAAATTTGCATTGCAGAGTATTCTTGCTCCAGATGCTAAGTTTACAAGAATTTCCCTTACTTTCTGAGTTATAACACTACGAAGATTTTATGAGATCAAATACTTTGGGGATTTTTAAAGGATCAACTCAAAACAGTATTTCTTATCTGTGAAAGAAAGATAATTGTGTGTAGTTTCTAATATAACCACTGGCCTTTAGTAAAATGCATCTTGCATGGATGCCTTTACTTATGAATCTCTTCTGGAAGTCAGTACATAGACACAATTCTCAAGGGTCTTTGAAAACAGGAATTGCTTTGGGGAAATTAAAATAAAATATCTTTTCTCAAGAAAGGAAAAAAGATGACATTTCATAGGCACCAATGCTTTTACTACTCTCTCTAGACATTTTATTATATTATGGATGTAAAATAAACAAAATATTTTGCTGAAATCCAAATGACTTTATTTTATAATATTTGCTGCTCAGACTTTTCCAGACCATACCGTTTGAATGAAGGAAGATTCTCAGCTTATTAAGAAAAGGTAAGAAGAGGAAACTTTCTGATATGTTGATCACTGGGCTGGTCTCTGGAGTCTGAGACTGCCTGGACAGAGGGGACAGAGGAGAGGAAAGAGATGGTGACAGGGTGCTGCAGGAGGTCATGGGGAATGGTCCTTAACTCCTGGTGAAGTAGAGAGAAGACGCGTCCTTGGACATGGAGTCAGGTGTCAGAATAAAGCTGGCCACGTGGTGCCGTGGAGAGGAAGTGGACTCTGAGGTCCAACCCACCCACTTTCAACTGCTGGCCTTACTACCACCGACCATGTGCAGTTGAGCACGGATATGTATTTGCTTCCCTCATTAATGGGGATAAAGACTTAAAATACATGTTCCCTGAGAGATACGGAGAGACAGCAAATGCCAACATGCCTGCTGGAGAGTAAATGCTCAGAGAATATTAGTTCTTGTCTTTCCATCTGTCTTTCTTTCTTTTCTTCCTTCTTTCAACATTCATTTCCTCTCCCTTCCTACCTTTTCCTTCCCTCTTTTCTTCCTCCTTCCACAGAAGGGAAAGGTTTGGAACAGACACTGTTGGGAATATCAGAGAGAAGCAGCATTCTCCTTTATGTGTCTTCCCACAAGTCCTGCTTCCCCAACCAAACCCACAGGGCTGCTGATTTGTCCACCTGCCGTGCCTTTATATGTCCCACGTATTTATCCACAGCCTTCCTGCGAGCTCAGCTTCATAAAGAACATTCCAGAATCTAAAGGATAAGTTAAGTATGCACTTATGCCCAAGAGCTTAACTATGCGATTGCAGGCACCCTGTTGCTTTTGGGAAGAATCCCAATAAAACATCCCAAGCAAATTAAAATCTATTTGCCTTTTAAAGACTTCCTGAAGCTGTTAATGAAGAATTTATTCTGGTGTTTAATAACTGTGTATGTGGAGAAATCTTCCCGGTAAACCCTCTAAAGTCCACGTGCTGAGGTGGGAGTGGGTCCTTCTGAGGAGCTGTTAATTACCTGAGCATCACTTCCACCGAGATCCCTTTGCCGCGTTATCCAATGTGTGACCGAGGCGCCCGTATCAAGTTAATGAGTCCCCTTCCGCATTTGTTTCTCCTCTTTGACAAGGAGAATGACACAGCGTCCCAAAAGCATCCCAGCACTGTGCAGGTCTGCATGACATCCGGACACAACCCGCGAACTCTCCCCGCCGAGGGGGGAAATTCCCCGAGTCTGTTGAGAGTGAGCAGCTCAGTGGCATCATCCATGTGAAAAAAAGTCAAAATGTGTGTGTTTTAGATTTACTCGGCATGGTCCACCTGCCGAGCCTTCCACTCTTCAGCCGGGCCATCCTGAGGCCCTTCTCCACATAGCAGGCAGTGACTCTAACAAGGACATGAATTATTCCATAAATGCAGCCCAGCATCAGTGATGCATTTGAGGTTTGTTTCTTTAACTTCATCACCTATCTCGAGCTTCCATCCCAGGAAGGTGGGAACACAGGCAGGACCAGAAGTGGCCCAGTGTGTGGTGAGCGGGTCAGGAGGAACTCCAAACAAATCCAGGCTTTTCGTTTGGGTCTTCCACAATGAATGACCACTGGCTTGGGCCGGCCAGTCTTGTACTTTGAAACATGTTTGGAAACATCAGCAACTCTCTTCCTTTGCTATATTCTGTAGCATTCTTGGAAGGACCATGACAACAAAGTCCAAGTGCCCAACTCCCTCCACCTTCTCCTGAACACACCCCATCTACTGTGTGCCCCGTCTACTGTGCGCCCCATCTACTGTCCTGCAAATGAGGCTCTCATGGCTGCTGTGGCCTGCCATCCCCACAGGGTTCACCTTTCTATTCAGATTCTGCATTTCTTTTCTTTCTTTCTTCCTTTCTTTCTTTCTTTCTTTCTTTCTTTCTTTCTTTCTTTCGTACTAGGAAACATTTCAATAGAATTATTTACATTAATAGACAAAGGGAGAAAATTTGAAATGATCAAAGGATTTTTTGTTTCTGATGAACTCCCAGGTGATGACAATGCTGTTAGGTTTGGCCCACATGCGGAATAGCTCAAGGCTCTAGACACTCCAATTAGCCCAAACAAACTGGAAAATGCATTTATGACAAAGACCTTTGAAACATGTTTTTAGGGGATACCAGACATGTTCATATAAAATTTGGCATTCATGCTGCAAAGCTAGCAGTAAGTAAACCATACGTATATGAACTTCCGAGACACCACAGGAATGCTAGCTGACTGTTACAGGCACCGCGGGGTCGCTGGGAGGAGAGGAGAGAGCTCTGAAAGCACGAATGCCCTGGCCACCCTCCTAGATGAATTTAAGTAGAATATCTGGGGGGTGGGACACAGGTTCAGCTGGGTGGGACCCCCCCCAGGTGACCTCGTGATCCCTGGGCACGACCTGTCATGTGAGATATTAAGACCAAAGTAAGTTCCCAGCATTAGTTCCCCAAAACCCTCAGGAATTGGTCAACTTTTTCTTAGTAATTCCTAATGGCCGCTATTTCTGAAAACCCTGTCTCCACTTACCTGCTGAAGGGGAAATCTTGCCTGGAAGTCCCAACATCTAGTTTTGGTCCTGAAACATCAGATAAAATAAGTAAATTGAGTTGCAATTTGCAGCCAAGTGTCCTTGTTTTAATCTCGCAATTTTCTGTTTCTTAACATTATTTGAATATTCTTTCCGCTACTTGGAAGTGAGGCGCTCATTTTAAAAGGGCCTCACTGGTAATGAGCTTGAGTCTATCCATCAACGGACTTCTCTAAGTGGTCCCAGGAGAAAGTTTGATGAATGACTAAGTGCATTGATCCCTGCGATCTTCATGAGTTCAGCCAGGATCCTCTGGATGTGAAACGTGGCCCCGACAAGCACAGTTCAAACAAAAGGATGGGTCACCATTCAGCCATCAGAGTTTTGGAGCAAGAGCACCATTTTGCTTTTTGGATGCAGCAGGAACAAGGGCAGCTGGAGAAGTGGAGAGCTAATTGACAGAAGCCCTCAATTCCACTCCTACGTGCACACGCCAGAGAAACGAAAGCCCAAGCACGTGTACACGCACATTTACAACAGCACTTTTGCAAAAGCCAAAACGTGGAAACAACCCGAATGTCCAGCAATGCATGAATTAATAAACAAATTTTGGGCTCACCACACGATGCAATATAATTCAGCTTTAAGAAGCAATAAAGTCCTGGCCACACTACAATGTGGATGAACCACAAGACCATTATATTAAACTGTGAAAGAATCCGGAACCAAAAGCCATGTATGGACGGTCCCCTGCATATGAAATACCCAGAATAGAGGACCTCATAGAGACAGAATGTACCCTGGAGCCTGCCAGGAGCAGGAGAAGAAGAGGAAATGGGGGGGAGGAACTGCTTAGTGGGGAAGGGGTCTTACTCAGGAGTGATGGAAATGCTTTGAAACGAGATAGAGGTGGAGGTTGGCATTATGAGTGCACTAAATGCCACTGAATTGTTCGTTATAAAGGGTTGATCTTACTATGTGAATGGTGATAGGTTTTTTTTTTTTTTTAAGATTTTATTTACTTGACACAGAGAGACACAGCAAGAGGGAACACAAGCAGGGGGAAAGGGAGAAGCAGGCCTCCAGCTGAGCTGGGAGCCCGATGTGGGGCTTGAGCCCAAGACCCTGGGATCACACCCTGAGCCGAAGGCAGACGCCCAACGACTGAGCCACCCAGGCGCCCCTGGTGATAAATATAATGTTATTTTTTAACTGTGGAAAACATTTGGTTTTATCTGATGGCAGTATGGCTATGGAGAAAAACAAAGCTGGAAAGGCAGATGGGAATGGTGATGAGGGCAACATTTTAAAGCAGTCTCTTGGGAGGCATCTCTAAAACCTGAATTTGGGCAGATGTTAAGGGGCGAGGGAGTGAATCCCATGGACATGTCTGAAAAGACCAGTCGAGGCAGGAAACCCCCACAGAGGGTCCTGGAGTGCAGAACAGCGGGGCAGCCGGGCTGGCTGGGTGCACATGCCTGGAGTCCCACCCTAAGAGGCTCACAGCGAGTTAGAAGGGCTGCTGGGAACCACAAGAAGTCCAGAAGGAATCACACAGAATCCGGAAAGAGTGGGAAAATGAGAAATACAGCAAATCATATGTAAAGCGTTGAATTTAAGCCTGCTTTTTAAAAGCCTTGTTCTTAAGTAGGTACAATGCTTTCACCGCTTGATTAAAACTTATTACATATTTTAATAATGACCTAATAATTATAGAAACAGCATAACTAGGTTATAAGCACTTTAATATATGTTGTTAACTTACTGTGTTAACTTACTATGTTAACTTATTAGGAATCAATCTCTTCAGGCCCCGGCACCCCTCCAGGCGTTGACGTCTGGGAGGCCCGGGCTCCCCGGGGCCAGCACAGCCTCCTGTGCGGAAGGGAGGTTCAGGGTGCAGCCCTGCGGGTCCTGTGGGCCAGGCTTTCCCAGAGAAGTCAGAGCAGCTTCCCAGGGGAGGGACATGTGCTTCGAAGCCGGAGTCCAGGTTGGACAGCAGGGTGTGGAGCCACCAACTGTGCAGCCGTGGCAGGTGGCCACACCTCACTCAGTCCCAGACAGCTCGGCTGTGACATCAAGCCATGCTAGACTCCACACGTGCAGACTGTGTGTGCCCCGCAGCAAACGTCCTGCAGACCGAGCACCCTCCTCTCTCACCTGCCCCCACCAGCTTCTCTATTCCTGCTCCTTCCCTCACCTCAGCCCTTCCTCCAAGCCCTTCCTCCTTCACCTTAACACATGTCCCTGCATTTCCGGCCCACCTCCCCTCCCCTTCCGTCTCGGGCACACACACCAGCATCTGTCCCTCCTGGGGATCTGCTTCTCTCGGCCCACCGTGCCCAGATCCGTAGTCTTTCTTCCATAGTCCCTTCTGGTCCTCCGGCTGCTCCCTGGGACCAGCCCTGTGTGGGGTGGTCCTCCTGCTGCCCTGTTACTTTGCAGACTCAGAGGCGCAGGTGGTGGGGTGGCTGGATGCTAGGACGGCCCTAGAGCTGGTCTGATTCGACCCCAGATGGTCTGGGTAGGTGATGAGATGTATTCAGAGAATGGTTAGATTCAAGATAGCTTTAAAAACTGAAAACCCGTATTTGGTTTTTCAAAAACAACACAAAACAAAATCAAAAGCGCATTATATAGTAATTTCTACTATTAGGCAGATTTTTTGTTCTGTCTTTGTTTATAACTTTGCGTATTTTTCCCAGAGCAATGTTTCCCCTACTGCTGTGATGGTGAGCGTGTGCAAGCCCTGTACCCCCAGAGCTGCTGACAGCCGGAGACCCAACGGATTTACCTGACTCGTGTCCAGCCCCCAGGGCTTCCCATGTGTGGCTCAGAGGGGGAGCCTGCTGGTCTGTCCATGCAGACTGTCGTATGGCCCCAAATCCCAACCGCAGGCTCGCTCCCTGGGGTTTGGTTCCACAGAGAACGCTGCAGTGAGCCTCCTAGAAACTTGCTTTTTATGACAACAGCAACATCACAGAGAAACGCGCAGAAAGTTTCCCACCGGCCTCCGTCTTTGGAGGTGGTGAGCACACTCGTCTCCAGCCCTGTCCGCTGCCAGGAAGCCAGGAATGCCCTTCCCACAGCTATCCCCAGGGCTCCTCCTTCACTGCCCTCAGGCTCTGCTGGGAACAAAAGGGAACAGTCTTGTTCCACCCCTCTCACCTGGCCTTGCTCAGATCACAGCACTCAGCACCGCAAGACATGCGCTGCCCTCGATGTCCGCTTACACCTACGCCTGTGTGTGTGTCCCGGTCTTTGTCTACGTGACCCACACATGCACGTACATTTACTCCACTATACAGTTGACCCCTGAACCACATGGGGGGCAGGGGCGGTGGGGAAAGACGCCCGCCCCCACCCCCAGCACACTCAAAAATCCACCTGCAATTTTGGCTTCCTGAAAGTAAGTGCTGTAAAGTAAAGAAGTAAAAAAGAAAACAGTAAAAAAGCATTGCATTCTCACCATAAAGTAAGCTAGAGAAGAGAAAATGTTATTAAGAAAATCATAAGGACTCTGAGAAACAAACTGAGGGCTTCAGAGGGGAGGGGGATGGGGGAATGGGATAGGCTAGAGATGGGTAGTAAGGAGGGCAGGTATTGCATGGTGCACTGGGTGTTATACGCAACTAATGAATCATCTAACTTTACATCAAAAAAAAATAAAAATAAAAAGGATATCTGATCTGTAAAAAAAAAAAAGAAAAGAAAATCATAAGGAAGAGAAATGTATTTACAGCACTGTCCTGTATTGATTAGGAAAAGTCCGCATGGTCCTGGATCGACTGTTAGACAATGTTATGTAAGATACATGTCATTTAAACACATATAGGTACGTTTGCTATAGTATGTGTACCTATCCATGTATGTTAGGTGGGCTATATATACACATATATTTGTTTATTGTTTTTCTCCCTCCTTTAAAATGCAAGCTCCATGAGGAATCTTCTTATTTTGTTCATTGCCAAGGTCCCAGCACTTAGACTAGGTTCTGAGACACAGCAGACCCTCAGTCAATATTTGAATAAAGAAAGAGAGAAAGGAAGAAGGGATGAGAGGCAAGGAAGGAGGAGGAGAGAGAGAGAAAGAGAAAGAGAGAGAGATTGGCTCTGGTTTCTAGCCTGTGGTACTTCGGCTCCCCAGTGATTAGCAACAAAACTTGTTTCTGTAACGTCAGAAAACAGGTATCAGACAGCCAAGATAAAAAGATACCTCAAATGGTTAGCCAGGTTTCTAAACGGTGACAATTAGGGGGAACTGTTAGGAAGTAATTCGGAGAGGCTTTCAATTGGATGGGAGGCATTTTAGTCAGAACAGATGGATGTGAAATGTCTGAAGCTACAAACCACAGCAGACCAAGGAACAATTAGCAAGTGCGTAAGTGGTAAACGGCTTGAAACCCCATGATGGACGTTCATCAATGGGCACGCGTGAACAATAAAGAACGCCCTGCGAAGGGAGTGAAAACAGCCCCTTGCACCGCTCCTATTAAAAACCATCACCCAAAGCCAGCGATGATGCTGTTGTGTGAAGACAGGCGGCTGTAATTGGGTGAATGTGCACAGCCCATTGAAAAGCTTCCGGAGCAGAGGCAGGAGGCTAATTTGGAGCAGCAAGTGGGTTAGTATTCATTTCACAAAGTCTTCTCCCAGACACACATGATACGTCAAAATGGACAGCCTTGTTCTAGCCCCACTATTCTCTTAGATAAATTACCCACATTTGCATGCGTGCTTTTTAGCTCCAGGCAGAGAAATATTTGCAAGTAGCACCTGGTGCCCTGAAAGATACACACTGTCTACTCAGTCTTACGAACTTTATATTTTCTTTGCTTCCAAGTTCAATTAAAACACTCCACAGTGAAGTTTCATTGATTTACTATAATATATGCCTAAAACTCGGCCAGGGCGTAACTGATTTCTAAAGCACAATATCCTGTCAATGAACAAAAGATGCCACAAAGTAACTGCCAAGTTCTGCTGACAGATCATTTTGCTCATGCTCTGGGAGACTTTTCTTTTTTGTAATTTTCTCCCCGAGTGTCTTCCAGATTGCTGGTATTGTGGGATAATCGATCATGTAATGTGTGCCATCAAAAGAATTGGGGAAAAATACATCCTTTTGAAAAATCACATTGAAATTTAAAATCTGTACAATTTTCCTTCAAAGAAACTAATAGGTCTACCCTTCCAAGATAAAGTTCTTTCTGCAAGCTGTCGGGGGTGGGGGGTGGTGTGGAACGTGTCCCTTACAGATCTGGTCATAGCAGTGAGAATATCAAAATTCCCTTCCTTTGACCCACAGCTCCAGAACCATGGACAGAAGCTCTACTTCCAGGGAGCCGTGAGCCCTGACAGTTGGGCAGGTGACAACCGACCACCACCTGCCCTCCGCGGTGGCAGGGGGGGGGTGTAACATCCAAACGCAGAACCCACAGCTGGTATCTTAAGGAAGTCTTTACAGTCAACACACCACCTGGGCATTCCATCCAACCAATGGAAGGGATTTTTTTTCTTTTAAAGAAATCAGAAAGTCAGAGGACTTTCAGGACAAATCCTGAACTAAATGACTCTGAGAGCTTTGCATTGGTTCAGAGCCTTGCTGTGTGTTTGTTTTTGATAAGCACATACAGACACCAGCCTCCCAGAAAGGTCAACAACTCACACTAGAAGTTAGAAGGAGTCCAGAGGAGATCAGTGACCGACTGTGAATGCCATGGGAAAAGCAGGAAGGATGGCTCGCTCATAGAAAAAGCTCAAGAAGAAGCTTCTCGGCCCCATGGACAGACACCTTCCCTGCACTGGAGAGCTGAACCACGTAGACTTCTGACTGGACATTGGCATGCTGTCACTGCAGCCATGGAATGACCATGATGCCCCTAGAAACATGGATGCCCTTTGCCTGCCTTCCTCAACTCACACCTTGTGTGCCCGCAGTGCCCCCCGCCCCCCACCCAAGGTGCCTGGCCTGCCATGCTTTCATTGTGTTGACGCTGTGCCAACACTCACCAAAACGTGTCTGGCGTGGCATTGCCAACTTGTGCTTTGCGTGTTATCTCTCCACCCAGGCTGGAGGTAATTGGAAGGCAGGACATGGGTCTCCATGGCTCATGGATTGACCAAAGAGCGAGGCCACTGGCCGGCTTACAATGAGCAAAATGTCCCGTAACTGTTCTCCACACTGCATGTGTGTTTGCTCTATCCCATGACCTCACAGGACTAACATGCCACCTAACATGATAACAGGGTTGTATGGTGTGGACTGTGTCAGGCAGCATACACCACAGAGGTCCCTGACGCACCTTTCTTGTAGCAGGTGGTGTGGCCCTGGGGAGCGACCGCCCCTGCCGACCAGGCTGCCCAGGCTGGTGAGAGGAGCGCGTGCACTCAGTGTGGTTCTCTGAGATGCACCTGATCAGAATGGGCAGCACCACTGTTCCTGCTTCTGTCCTGGCCCCCCCGGCTGGGACCAGAGGTCCTGCCACGTTCAGCTCCGTCCCTGACGGGGCCAGGAGGTGGAGAGGGTCTGGCACGGCTTGCTCTGCTGATTTTTGCATGTGATCTCCCATCCCCACCTTGGAAAACAGGCCGCTGCCTGCCCCAAGTCCCAAGCATCTCCTCGAGCCAGACTCCTTCCTAGGCTTCCATCTGCTCCTTGAGGCTAAGTTTGCAATTCTGTTCAGGAGTATTCTCCAGTTTGTCCTCAGCAGCTGGGGCTCTGTCTGTGTCTCATTGCTCGCCCAACGGTGGGGTTCCCTAGCCCATCATCGGACAGCTACTTCCCTGGAGCTGACCAGTAACCCCAGTCTCCCCTGGATTTCGGTCAGAATCACCCACCACCATCCTCTCTTGCCACCATGTTCCCTGACCGTCCATGGGTCTCCTCTCCCCTTTCTCACTTTTCTGGGGAAACCTCATTTGTTTGAGTTTGCTCTAGCTAATTCCCACATAGAACACAACACTCAAAATACTTAGAATTTCTGTGTCATATGTGAAAAAAACGAAGAAAGCAAATAGATATAAATAAAATAATCCAAATGTTTGCCCTGGTGAGCTTCCAGTGGACAATGGGAACTGCTTATCAGATTGGGCTGGACCCTGAGGGCCATCGAAACACTGGACACTGCTCACACTGGGACGACCGAAAGCCTTTGCTGTTAGAATCATGCTAGATAAAAAAGTATATTATTTTTAATGTGTTATGTTATTTCATTTATAATCATTTATATTAACATTTTACCGTATGTTATTTTTAGCTACAGATCTCATTTATTGCGAAATTATAAAATCTCTCCTTGTCCAAGTCCTTCACACGCTGCACTCCTTTCCCATTCTCTGTCCCCTGACTCACTTGCACACACAGAGCACACGCTTCCCTTGTCCTGTGCACATCTCGTTCTTCATAAATGAGATGTCTTGGGGGGTGCTTCCACACGGCCTCTGTACCATGGTGGACGTGATTTCAAGGAAACATCGTGGCAACAAACAATGTGATCACAGAAAGGACACCACACAAAAAAAGACAACTCAGTACAAGTTAAGGGAGAATAAAAATCCAACTCAGACACAATCCAGGAATTAACAGGGGAATGGCACAAAGTGAACGTCCCAAAGAAAAGAAAGGGTGATTATTTGGAGATCCAAGCAAGAACTGGCAAGGACACCGGGAAGCCCTCCCAGGACGTGGTGTTCTGCAGCGAGAAAGCCCAGGCTCTAGGGGACAACATTATGGGGAGAGGGTACCATTCACCACCTCCAAAATGAGATGTGGATTGTCCCAATTGGCAGGCACCCGAGGACTCACGCCTCCACCAGGTCCAGTGTGATGGGGAGGGCAGCTGGAAGAGGCCTATCCTGCAGGCGCTCAGGGGGCTCCGGTCCAGGGCTGCCCCTTATGATCTATGTACGACCCATCACCTTAGGGGATGCATCACCTTTGTTTTCAGAATCCTTGGAAACTATATAGAAAGACCCCTAATAAATGCATCTCACAAGTCAGACACGGCGTTTAAAAATGCCACATTTCTATTTCATGATTTTTTGGAGCTCTGTTACAAAAAGATGATAACGAATGCTTTTAAATCACAAGCATGACTCCTGAATATAGAGCAGAATTCCCAACGTAGCCCTTTTCCACACGGACTCAGCTACTCCACTGTCAACCTGTGACCTCTGCAACACTGTTTGCCTTGATCCCGTTCCCCGATGCCAGGTTTATACAGTGTTTGATGTGAGAAGCATGTTCAACTTTAACAAAACCCGGTATCTATAGAAATATTCTATTGAAACGAAGACAGAGCACACATATCCTTAATATGGGCTGTCGTGTCTCTAAGAAAACAAAATGAGGAGAAAATAGTTGGGTACCATCTGCGTAGCCAAGCTCCGAATTCACACAGCACAAATGGAAGCTGCAATTTGGAGCTGCCCTTCCCTCATGACCCTCTGTCCTCTGAGCCTGGGACTCTGAGCATCTGGCAATGACAACACCATTGTCCGATCACAGGAAGCGACACCTCAGAGATGGGGCACCTGCTAAGACGTTAGATGTGTTCCATCTGCTGGTGCTGCTGACTTCACGCTCGTCTAGCCGTCTGGGAGTAGAGTGAAGCAGGGAGACACCTGTCCCGAGAAACTGGGCTCTGGTGGGAACCATCGGTGATTGGTATTACTTAGCCCCATTTCTCCACATCCACAGAGGAGAGAACTCACGCTTCGCTTCATCTCTAGCCCCTTCACTTGTTCCCACAAAGAATGTGACCTGTCCAGGCAACTGATAGGGCATAGTCATTGCAATGCCTGACCCTGTCACGTTAGCACAGACTCCTCCAGAGCCGCGTGCTCAAGAGAGATGTCCTCTCCATCTCCCGTGACCTCAGGGCACGCCCTGCCTTGTTCTGGGAGACCTGCTTCTGCTCTGCCGATAGCTGGCTGGACCAGAGTGACGGAGAGTTAAAGGAAGACAGCAAACTCTGACCTTGAGATCCGGGGTCATTCTGCACCTGTGGCCGTGTGTGGGCCACTCCCCTGTCCACATCTGGGTATCCACCTTGGCAAAATGGGTTCCATAACCATACCCACTCCATGCAGTCAGTGACATCTCCATGTCCTGGTGTTCCCATTGCTGAGATGGGGACAGTGACCATATCTAATTCATGGAATTCCTGTGATGTGGACATGAGTCTGTAAAGCCCTTTGGGGAAGGCCTGGCCTTTGCAAGCTCTGCATAAGTGTTTGCGATTATTACTATCTTACATAATGATATGTTTGTTTCCTTTCTGGTTCCTGAGGCTCTTTATCAATAAGTTCATAACACAGAGGGGAAGGGACACTGTTGCTTAAGCCCCTCGCACCAGCTGGCATGGTTAATAACCAAAGGGCATGTCAGCCACATTGGGCAAGGAAGTCAATAAGGGGAGGCTGTAGCGTCCACAGAGATGGGAAGGGGCCAGGGTTCAGGGGGTCAAAACTGAAGGGTGAGTAGTTGCAACACTGTGTGGTCTGCAAAGCCTCAACTGTTTACTGTCTGGCCCTTTGCAGAAAAAGTCTGCTGACTCCCACTCTAATTAGGCAGCACCGTGTAGGCCCCCGTACTCCTCGGGAGACTTCCCTCCCTGTCTACCTACCCAGATGTGCTCTTCTTCAAGGCCTGGGTCTAACAGTTGCTTTCTCCCTGAACCCTTGGCCGCACTGCTGCCCCTTCTGTACCTAGCATAGTGTCTGTCTGACCTCTGCCAAGGTAATTGTCTCCTAGATGAAAAAAATGGATAAGTGAATGTAACACACTGGACAATTCAGATCTTCATTCAAGTGGAACTTTCTGAAAGGTATTACCCCTGCTATTAATGATCCAATTCTAGCTAGCATTTCAGCAGAAATTTAAAAGCACTACAATATGCCAGCTCTTCCTTAAGCTGGAAGTTTGGTCACTCTTGGTGCATGAATTGCCAGCCTTATATGCATTGACCACACTGACACAAGTGTGCATAAATGGTGTGCACTTCAGGGGAGCCTGGAAGCATCTGACTCAGTTTCTGTTCAGGTCCTGATCTCATGGCTTGTGAGAGCCCTGCATTGGGCTCCATGCTCAGTGGGAGTCTGATTGGATATTCTCTCCCTCTGCCCCTTCCCCTGCTTGTGCATGCTCTCTCTCTCAAAAATAAATAAATAAATACATAAATAAATAAATAATTTTTAAAATTTATTATTATTATTTTTAATGCTGTGCACTTCAGGTAAACAGAAGGGCACGTTTGGGTCTTATAGAACCTTCCTTAGCATTTCTATGCTCAGTTACTGTCTCAATAGACCTGGTCCCTGAGAAGAATACTATATAGATTCCCAGATCTACTCACAAATGTCTATAGCATTCACAAATAACAAGGCATTTGGTGGTTCCTTATCTCAACTTTATCTGCAATCCACAGACAGACTTAAATGCTAGTAGGTGGTAATCGGACTTAAGTCAAAAATGGGATGAATCCATGACAACAACAATAAACCACTCTGGGCACATTTCAAAGCCTTCACAAATCAGTGGGAGAAAAATATAAACGCAGCCACGAATGATCCTCATAAGGTATGTCTTCCATTTGCGACCTAAAAGATAAGCTTCTGGAAGTGACAGCAGACATTCCAAGACATCCTCAGTTCTCTTCCTGGTCTTTCATTTTGATCATAAAAATGTGGTATTTAGTTACAAATAATCCTGCCACATCTAGGAGCCTTCTATTCAATGATTATATATAGCACGGATATACCTGTCATTTTACCTCCTGTAAAATGCCCCCTGGTCTTTTCCAAAGGCTTAACTCATCACTGTTTTCCCCAAATCCAAGTGATTACAACGTGTGGTAGCTTATCTCCAAAGATGACCCCAAATCAACCAGTTTCCCGAGATGCATAACCTTGTGTGTCGTCCCCCCACAATGAATCTGGGCTGGTCTGTAATTCATTTCATCCAAAATAATGTTTTGGAAGTGATGTCACAAATCCGTGCCTAAACCTTAGGGAGTACTGGTAACTTCTGCTTTTCTGCTCTTGGGTGTTCTGAACAGTTATATAGGAAGTTTACCTGGCTGGCACTGTACAAGGACCCTGAGCTACACAGTGAGACCTTGGAACTTCATGGCGGGACCCTGGGGCTGTATGCAGGTACCCTGGGACTGCATGGAGGGACACTGGGGCTACACAGTGAGACCTCAGGGCTTCATGGAGTGACTCTTGAGTTGCATGCAGGGACCCTGGGGCTGCATAGAGGGACTCCAGGGCTGCATGCAGGGACCCTGAGGCCGCGTGGAGGGATCCTGAGGTTCATGCAGGGACCCAGGGGCTGCATTCAGGGACCCTGGGGCTGCATGGAGTGACCTTGGCAATGCATGGAGAGCTGGATAGGCCCACCATTCCCAGCATCAGAGGTGAGCCCCCCCTAGGACTTCAGGCATGGCCACTACCAAACTGCAACTACATGAAAGACCGAAGTGAGACCAGCAGCAGAACCAGCCCTTAGTCAAGGTGTGGAGCCATAAGAGATAATAAAATAGCTGTGGTTTGAGTGTTTGCAGTAAAATTTGTTACACAGCAAGATGATCAAAACAGCAGCAAGTGACCACAGCAGTGTGGATTGCTAGCTTGCACCAGACGCATCATTTGGTTCTGGATTCTTTGAAAAGGAACACCTATGAATGCTCTCAGGGAGCATGGAATTACTAACCGCAGCCACTTCTCTGCTTGTGAGAGTAAGTTAAGAACGACATTCAGTGAGCAATGAGTAAAGATAAAGTATCTACAGAACTAGTTGCTGTGAAGGTGAGGGTTCTCATTCTCTCAAGCCAGCCTCTCAGGGACAGGTCCCCCAGTAGGATCGCTACAGCCCAAATTTGGTCCTCAGCTTTGACAGGCTGTCTTCCCACTATCAAGGCACATGTAAAATCCCAACTATACTGGTAAGCATTGGATCAGAAAATAGATCTAATGATGTAATGGAAGGCTTCTCAAGACTGCGTATCTAGAAACTTTGGATCACGTTCCACGTGGATAAAACATGTTTGTATATCACTAATGCACATGTGTGTGTTGTGTTTGCGTCAGCACTACTGCATTAATGTTACATATGCTATAAATAAATATTAAAATGAAATCTACAAAGAGGAATGTCAACAGAAGTTCTTACGTTTTCCTCACACACCCTGCCATATTGTTGTGTGTCCTCACTGTCGAGATCCATCCCGGACTAAAGGATTATTCTGCCCCAGATACAAGCACTGTGAATGTTTCAAGTGACCAAGACACCCGTTAACATCAACAGTAGGCTTTCTTTCTCCAGTTTGATGAAAACTAATAAAGTTTGCCTTCTTTTTTTTTTAAAGATTTTATTTATTTATTCGTCAGAGATAGAGACAGCCAGGGAGAGAGGGAACACAAGCAGGGGGAGTGGGAGAGGGAAGAAGCAGGCTTATAGCGGAGGAGCCTGATGTGGGGCTCGATCCCATAATGCCGGGATCACGCCCTGAGCCGAAGGCAGACGCTTAACCGCTGTGCCACCCAGGAGCCCCTAAAGTTTGCCTTCTTAATTCCTTTTTCAAAATCCCTTCTTTATCAGAATATTCAGCCCATTCCACAGGCTTTGCTCCAGTTGGGCTGATGATATTTGCTCTTGCCCCATGACTGGCTCCATGCCATAGCAGTCAGGTGTCAACTTTGTGGAACCCCAAATCACACCCCCCAGAGGAGTCCTGGGATTGAGATTGGAGGGGTGGGTGCCGCATGCATGCTCAGGGTGGGACAGTACTGTCTACCACACATGCAATGCCTTAGATGGTACGCACAACTTTCTACCTTTGAGAATCAGGATGCACTCAGAATGTGAGTTGGGTCCCTCTGTTTGCTACTCCTGCCTGTCACCACCCTGACCTCACTTCCCTGTTCTACTCCCCTCATGCTGACTGAGTGTGGAACAGAGGAAGCAAGGAGAGACTTCTTTTCAAGAAACTGCTCTGACGTGAATAATCAGCTATTGAGACTTGTTAGCAGAATGCTAATTAACCCAATTCCTTCTATGTCCATAGAAGGGAGAGAACTCACTGTCCCTACCCAAGAACATTGAAGTATAGGATCCTGAAACAAAGATGTTCTTAGTAAAGAAAAAGACAAAACACTAACAAATAAATCAACATCCAAACCAAAAAATTATTATCCAACAACATAAAATGATTTCATATTTAAAAAATCTTAATCAACTTACCAACTAAGTTTGTAGGATAAGATGAAAATACTTTAAAAATCAATTGAACGTTGTATACTAGCACAGAAAATTTAGATGTAGGAATTAATATAATAATATCAATTACAAGGTCATCAAAATATGCAATGCATAAGGATAAATCCCATAAGACATTTATAAGATCTTTACACTGAAAAGTACAAAATATCACCTAGAGAGATAAAGAAGGCCTCAATAAATCAAGCTATATACCATGTTCATGGATCAGAAGTCTCAAAATGTTACCAAGTCAATTATCCAGAAGTTGATCTATAGATTCAATGTAACTCCAATAAAAAAAAAATGATGTTTTGTAGAGTTGACAAGCTGACTGTAAAATTGATATGGAAATGCAAATAGCCTAAAAGATCTAAAACAATTTTGAAAAAACACAATCAAATTTCCCATAGTGTTTGATTTAAATACTTACTATAAAATGACAGTAGTCAAGACAGGGACTGGCATAAGTACAGACATATAGAACAATGCAGAAGATAAACTTAAGAAATAGAACATATACATATGACCACTTAATTTTTAACAACATACTAGGGCAATTCAGTGAGAGAGAGCAATAATCTTTTCAATGAATGGTGCTAAGAGACTTGGACATTCATATAAAAAAAATAAATAAACCTGGTTCTTAACTCATAAAAAATGAAGTCAAAAGGATAAGGCTAAATTATAACAGCTACAACGATAAAATCTGTAGACGAAAACACAGGAAAAAAATCTTTGTACCTTTGGGTAAGTCAAGGATTTTAGGTAGAATACAGAACACAAAAACTGTAAAGGAAAAATGATATATGTTAGATTTTACCAAAATTAACAACTTTTGCACTTCAAAAAACACCATTAAGGAAACAAAAAGGTAAGGCACAGACTGGGAGAACATGTTTGAAAAACATATATTCTGGGGTGCCTGGGTGGCTCAGTTGGTTAAGTGTCCAACTTGATTTCGGCTCGGGCCATGATCTCAGGGTCATGAGATTGAGCCCCATGTTGGCACCTGTGCTGGACGTGGAGCCTGTTTAGAATTCTCTCTCTCCCTCTCTCTCTGTCCCTCCCCCTTGCTTGCATGGACTGTGCTCTCTCTCCCTAAAATATACATGTATTTTATATATTTTTTATTTATATAGTCAGTGAAGTATTTCTATGCAGATCTCTCTCTCTCCCCCTCATATATACATACTTAGTTCAAAAATTAAGGGGGAAAATCTAATTTTTTTAATTGGGCAAAAGATTTGGACATTTTGACAAAGAATATATACAAATAGCAACTACCAAAATGAAAAGATTCCTATCATTTTGATTCATTAGGAAAATGTAAATTAAACCACAGAATGGTTTAAATTTAAAACACTGACAATTCCAGTGTTGTCAAGGACTTGGAGCAGTTGGAACTCTCGTCTACTGTTGGTGGATGGAAAATGGCACAGCCATTTTGGTGAACAGTCTGGAAGTATCTTACCAAGTTAAACATACACTTACCATAAGACATAGAAATTCCACTCCTAGGTAGTTCCCCAAGAGAAATAAAAGCACAGGTCTGCATAAAACTTTGTTTGCATATCTTCCTACTAGCTTTATTCATTATAGTCAAACCTGAAAAGAATGCAAACGTCCATCAACCAGTGAATGGATAAACGTGCACCGTCCGTACAGTAATAGGCTCCTCGGTAATAATGAATACCTTACCGACGCACTAGGACATGTCTGAGTCTCCAAAGTAGGACGCTAAGTGAAAAAAGACAGGCACAGAAGGCTACATACCAGAAGATCCCATTTACGTGAAAATCTAGAAAAAGCAAAGCCATAGAGATAAAAACCAGATCAGTGTTTGCTGCGTGTTGGAGGTTGGAGAGGGACTGAGTGAACATCAAGGGGTGCAGAGAAACATTTCAGGGGAGAGAAAAGGTTCTCCATACCATGATTGTAGCAGTAGCTGAACAACTGTATACTTTCATCAAAACTCACCAAATTGTACACTTGACACTGGTAATTTTATAATATATACTTCTCCTAAGCTGATAATAATAATAATAATAATAATAAGGCAGCAAGTAGAATTTGATCTCTTTTTCATCACATTTTAAAGAATCTGGAAAATAAACTTCAGACTGTCAACAGTAATTACCTCCCCCCACCCCAGTGGATTTTTGTTTGTTCTTGGTTTTCTTTTTTGTTTTTGTCCTTTGGCTAACAGTATTTCCCCCTCAGATTTCTAAATAATTAATATTCAATCTTAAATATTATTATGGTTTTTAATTTATCATAAATACTAATTAATTATATTTTGGATTGAAAGTGGGCAAGAAGGTTGCTCCCATTTTCCCTATCTTTCTCTGTCAATAAATATGTCCCCTATTGTCCAGGGTAATGGAAACAGAGCACAACTCCACCCTCCCACCTTCTACGTGCTAGAGGGCACTTGCCAAAACCCTCTTTCTTCCTCTATGGCTCCTTGTTTGGAGTTTTAGAAAATACCAAGAATTAGAGGGAGTGTCAGCAAAGGATCACTCCATCCCATGGCCTTCTCACCACACAAACCACTCCATCCATGGACCTTTCCACCATATGGACCTCTCTATCATATAAACCTCCCCATCACATGGACCTCCCTGCTCTATGGACAGCCCCCACCATATGGGTCTCCCCAACCATGGATCACTCCCACCCCATGAAACCCTATGGAACACCTTCACCCCTTTGACCTCGCCACTGATGGACCTCCGTACCAAATGCATGACCTCACTCCATGGACCACCCCTGTGATGGACCATCCCACCCCATGGACCTCCCCATCCAAGGACTTCCTTGCTGCATGGCCTTTTAAAATCTCAGTCCATGTAGGATCTCTGTTCTCTTAACTCTTCATGAGTTTTCCCTCTCCCTTGATGTTCCAAATGTTAACACATAAAGGTTAATCCCCAGGACAAAGCAGTGGTCCAATTTATTACTCTTTATGTTGTGAACAGTACCACATAGAAAGTTCTTTCACAGAAACCTATTTAGGAAACTAAGGTTGGAGGTGAGTGGAGAGAGATTTCTCTCGTGAGGCAGCAGGTAGACACTTACTATAAAAGGGTGCCTGGGGTGTGGGGTTTGCAGTGGTACTGGTGGCCCCACTAACGAGCTCCGTGCTTGCCCTGAATTGACATCTCCATGGTCTGATGCCACATTACACTGGTAGCTGAAGCTGCAGGGATAAGTGAGGACGTAACCCAGACATGAAGATTCAAAGTTATCTTCATCCTGGACTTTCATCCAGACCCAAAATTATTCTGTGAAACATAGGGACTGCGAGTGGTGGCTTCTCCCATCCCGTCTGGGTTCCTCAGCAAGTGCATTTCACCCGATCCAAGATTTATACTTTTCATCTCATACTTAAAGCAGAGAATGCTATTATCTTCACTTGAAATATAGAAAATCTATGGCTGTGATAAATTATAGAACTAGCCTCATTCATACAATGATGAATTAATTTTGATTCAGCACTCACCGTGTACTCTGCGTGAAATATGGCCTATTATTGAGGGTGCAGAGGATTTAGGAGTGGAGAGACTCTTGGAACACACACTCACAGACGCACACGCAGATGCACGCTCACTCACAGACACACTGACACACTTCACAGATACACACCCACTCACAGATGCACACACAGACTCACACACACTCTCGGAACACACACTCACAGACACACAGATGCACACACACTCACAGACACACTGACACCCAGATACACTTCACAGATACATGCCCACTCACAGATGCACACACTCACAGACTCACACACATTCTCGGAACACACAGTCACAGACACACACACAGATGCACACTCACAGACACGCTGACACACAGATACACCTCACAGATACATGTCCACTCACAGATGTATACAGTCACGGACACACGCATGGATGCACGCTCACTCCCCAGAGACAAGGCTTGGGATAGAGCCTCAAGCCCCCCTCACACTTGCTGGAAACATGCAGCTAGGAGGCTGTGCGGGAAGAGGGTAGGAGTGTGGGCTCAGGGGCTGGCCACCTGGGGTTGCAACCTGGCTCACCTGCTTACTGGTTCTGCGACTGCCCCGGAGCACACTTCCTGAGCTGCCTGGACTTCTGCTTTCTCATCTGTCAAGTGGGGCAATGGTTGTAGCAGGACTGCGGTTAGAGAAGCCGGCCCCGCAGAGCCGGCCAGAGAGTGCCTGTGTGAGGCCAGTGGTGACACACGCAGAGATGAGGCTCTGGGCACTCCTTTCAGGGCACATGCTCAGTGATTATCATGGGAAGTCAACCTCAAGAGCTGGAGGAAAGGCTGGGCCCCTGCAGGTGCAAGTCCAGGCGCCGGGGCTGGGGACTGCCACGCTGTCCCCCCATGGAGGCCCCCACTGCTGTGAGCCATTCTCCCGTCTCCCCTCTGTACACAAGAAAGCCCACCACCAGAGACCATGGAGCCTGCCACATGGCCCCAGTTCATTTCCTGTCTTCGGGCCTCAGTTGTAGGGCAGAAGGAACTGGGCCCCATGCACTTTGGACTGTGGGCCTCCGCAGCTGTGAGAGAATATGGGTCTGTTGCTTGACGTCACCACATCCGTGGGTATTTGCTATGGTGGCCTCGGGGGGAAATGCTCCCGAGGACACGCTGTGCTCCCCAGTCCAGCCCATCTGGGGTGAGGACATTGCAGGCTAACCTGAAAGCAAGCGGGAGCTGCTCTGTTTGTAACCTACAGCATATGCTGGCGATTCCTGGGAAATCACAGGCACCTTTGTTCCTGGACGTGGGGAGAGCCACCGCCCTCCGTGCCTGCCACACCACGTGGCCATGGCCCCTCAGAGGTAGCAGCCCCACGGTGCAGCAGGAGGGAGAGGGTTTTAGTGGGAGCCGCACCGGGGCAGTCAGAACCCTGCTCTGTAGGCTTCTGAGCGTGGGCTGTGCGTATGTCAGTGTGCCGTCAACCATCCCGATAGCCCGTGGCCAGCTCACTCCCCTCCCCTTTCCTCTGTCGCCCAAACCTCAGGGCTCTCATGTCCAGCCATTACCCTCTCTTCTAGGGTGTGCTCCCTTAGCTTCTCAGCCCGGGTCACCACTTTCCACTCTGGCCACCACAATGCCCGTGCGTGCCATCGAGCACGGGCTGGTGAAAGCACAGGCTGAGCAGGGACGGCATCACAGTGAGCCCCGCGGTGACCCCAGACTTCCCAGCTCCTTGCTGGCTGTGA
Source organism: Ailuropoda melanoleuca (assembly GCF_002007445.2). Lineage (NCBI taxonomy): Eukaryota > Metazoa > Chordata > Mammalia > Carnivora > Ursidae > Ailuropoda > Ailuropoda melanoleuca. The sequence continues at coordinate 143,100,422 of NC_048220.1, read as the reverse complement.
CTCTATGCAAACCGACGACGTCTCCAAGAGGATCTCCTGTTACCTGTCTCATCTCCCAGTCCGGTCCACCGCCACCTGCCCGAGTCCTCATTCATACCTGCAGCCCTCCCTAAGATAACGGCTTTTCTCCACAAAAGCGGATTGTGAGAGGCGTGTTGAACCAGTTGCTTATTTCAGGGATAGAAACACATCGTCCAAACCCACATCACGGCCTTGATTCCGTCCACCCATGTCAGGGCCAGTGTTCCCTTAGCACGGCTGCTAATTAGGTAGCCGATCTGTAGCAGCAAGAAGGGAATAATCATTAAATTGCTGGAGGGCGATTCTAATGAAATAACGCAGATGTTAGAGGAATAAAGAAGCAAACAAGTCCAACGGTTTTGTGGAACTAGGTTTCAGAAGGGTCGCGTGCCCTGCTAGTGCCGTGGCCATCCCAGTGCCTAGGACCACCTCTCCACCCTTACGTAACTTGGTTTGTCCCTCCATACAATGGACACACTCATGGCAACCATCTCAGACCCACCCTGGGCTAAGAAATTTGCTTGGGCAATAACTGTAAAAAGTTCAAAAAATCAAAATGCTCTGATATAGGAATCATAATAATCTGTTAAATAGTTTCAAATCACTAAAGATAAATCTAAGTGTTGCTCTTAAAATCCCATTGACAGGAGGGCTGGGCCCCCAGAAACAGGGGGCATTTGCAGGAAGAGGGGTGTTCTATGGCTCCACCCCACCACCAACATTAACCCGTGCATATAATTAAAGTGTTGGTTCACAACTGGACATTGTTTTACCCCAGGGGACATTGGACAGTATCTGGAGACGTTTATTTTTTTCAGATTACATTTATTTATTTATTTATTTATAGATATGGAGTATGAGGGGGTGGGCTGGGGGCAGAGGGAGAGAGAGAATCCCAAGCAGACTTCACGCTGAGCACGGAGCCCGATGCAGGGCCCAATCCCAGGACCTGAGCCAAAATCAAGAGTTGTCTGCTTCACCAGCTGAGCCACCCAGGCTCCCCTGGAGACATTTTTTATTGTCCTTTGCTTTGGTGGGGGCTGCAAGTAGCCTGGACTGGTGGAAGCCAGGGATGTCACTAAACATTCTACCACACACAGGACAGTCCCACAGCAAAGTTTTATTTGGCTCAAAATGGCAATAGTGCCACAGCAGAGAAACTCTTGACCAGAATGACCTTACATCTCGTTAGCTTTCCATCCCTCAAGGGGCCTGCTCAATCCTTGGGCTGTGCTGGAGGCCATGCTCCCAGGCTGGACCAAGAGAAACACCATACCCACCCAGTACCAGAGAGAAGACACCCTGCCAGCCTTTGAGCTTAAGAGACCCCATATTCATGCTACATCAGCTGTAAACAATAGAGAAATACCTTGGGAAATACCGAATAAGAAGGAGAGTAGAATGGAATACTCTTTCCAGGCACGAAAGGTCTCACATCCTGGAACTCTGTGCTACCAAGTGACGTCCACTCCATCCGTGTGGTCATGCAGATGGCGGGAGGAGGGGATTGAAGACAGGAGCCTCTGTGACCCCGACAAGATGGCAGCCAAGGAAGGATCTGGAGTTTTGTAGATGACTTGGGACCTCCTTTGGACAGGGGCATCCATTTGAAGAAAGGTCCAATGACTCAGGCTGCTGGCATGAAGCATGCCATTATTCCACTAACCCGGGTCCACTTCGACCCTAGTGGCAACCACTTCCATGTTGGGTAAAGCCATACTATCTCCCAGCCTTCCGCTCAGTGCTGGGGCATCTGAGAACCCAACCACCAGGGCCCGGTGGGCTTCACCCCCTCGTGAGGACTCAGCCCACAATCATCCAGCAGCCAGCCAGCGGGTCCAGCTCTTTGCCAGCAGCGGCATTTAGCTCGTGGCTTCTCCTGCTCCCCAAAAGCAATGCCGCGTTTGGAGCCTGGCCAGATCACTTAACTAGAAAAAAACACACAGTGAAAAGAAAAGAAAAGAAAAGAATTAAAAATTGAGAAGAGTTTAAATAGGCAGCCATCCATGGGGCCATGCGTGTTTCAAGACAGCTTTATCTCTGCTGTTCACGCCCTTGGGCTGTGAGCAATTTCAAGGCTGATGGGGTAGCAACTGCCAGACATTCTTTCTGGCTGGTGTTGATCGCTCCCTCTGTTGTAACAGGGACGCACCGCTGCTTTGGGAGGGAAACAACTTATGTTCGTCTCCCACCCCATTAGGTCAAATCAAGCTTTTCCAGGGCCAGGGCCTGGATCCCAGCTAGAGAGTGAGCATGTCCTCCGTGCCACCGTGTCCTGAGGCACCATGCTCGTGCCTGCAAGGAGCGTCTGTACTAGGGGGACAAAGAGCTGAAGCTGCCAGACGGTCCCCAAGCCTCGCCCACCTTGCTAGGATGTGGTAGATTCATGGCATGTCGTCTCCCCACCTCTGTACTATCACCATTCCAAGCCTTCGGCCCTGAGACGAAAAGATGTCGGTGCCCCAGGGCAGGGAGAGTGGTGGGTGGACCCTGGTTGTCTCTGCCCAGGATGGGGCCTTACAGGAGCTCCCAGCCTCCCTGGCCCCCGCTTCCCCACCTGCCAGCGCAAGGTGATTGGTTGGGAGGACCCACGTCGGCTCCCGGAGCTCTGTAAATACACGAAGTCCTTCCATCACGAACACCAGCTCTTCCCTCACAGCTGGCAGCAAGGGCCGCTCTGCACGTGTGCCTGCCCCCACGGCCCCGAGCCCAGGGTGTCATGACTGCGTGCTTCAGACTTCCAGCGTCATCCCCTCTTTGTGATAACCCCGTGTCCATACCGAGTCCTGCCGCACGCACGCCATCTACTCCGCCGGCCTTACCATGTACTGTGCTCTGTCATTTACTGGGCATTTCCTGTGGATACTGAAGGTCTTATCGAGAGAAATTCCAGTGACAGAAATTGTCCACGTAGAGAAGAAGGTCTCTGAGAGGCACCAGTAACAAGGACGGTTTTCCTCCGGGCCTGAGGCGTGGGGACAAAGAGCAGTTTTAACTCTACGTCCCCTTGCAGATTGGATTTTTAGTGAGAAAACAGGCCTCGTGTACTGTTCACACAAACACACGTGTATGTTTCATATACCGTTTCATGTATGGCATGGCCGTTTAGAAGAAAGAATAGAAGGTGTGCCACATTCCGACTGCTCCACTGTTAGAAATAAGTGAGGAGACAGTGCCTCGTCCCAGGAAGACACATTTGGATTGTAAATGGGCCTTAAGATTAGTGACAATGAAAAGATGTCAGAGGCAGCCTTTCCCACTTAGGTACACGGCACGAGGGATCATTTCTTTGGCTTCCCGTTGGATCCTCCGGGGGAGTCAGGGGGTAGTCAGTGGCCGGTGCTGTGCCCCCTGCTGGACAGCTGGACCCCGGGACCTCAGCGAGGGGGAGGTCAGCTCCCCCAGCCTGGCAGGGACCCCGCCCCGAGCTCCCGCTGCAGGCTCTCCGCTGTGTCCTGTGTGCAGGACTCTGAGTCCCTGACGACCTGCCGGGTCTCAGCCTTTCCCTTCTCCCTAGCCCAAGGCCTGTTCCCTCTGCCTGCCCTCCGGGCTCCAGGGGGCCCTTCTCTGGGAGGCCTTGCCTACCCTTAGCACTGTGTGTTCCAAGCCTGTCTTTGCCACCAGCTGGCTGGGGGCCTTAGTCCAACCAAGGGGCCTCTCTGAGCCACGTCCGTGCTGAGAAACGGCAGCCGTGTACCACGTCCTCTGCCTCCTGCAGCCACAGCTAACAGCCAAGCGCTAAGCAGGCGAAGGCAGTCCCAGAACCCTTGGGAGGACGGTGAGGAGTCATAGATAATCATCCCCCTCGTTTATCTACACCTCACTTTTCAAAGGACATCTGCGATCTCTTCTTAATCCTGCTAGGAGTTTGTCCCCCTGGTGAGATCAGGAGGATTTATCTGCACATCCTCTATCTGCACCCTACCACCGCGGGAGCCAGTTGGAAAAGCCCTTCCCTGTTCTTTTTCAAGGACAAAAAAGACCAGGGTCTAAGCTAGCCTGAAATCCTAAAGGAGATGATAAATATTCGCAGAAGGAACCGATTAATAAGAGAGTGAGTCAAAGTGCCCAATACTGGCTGGGCGGTGTTTTATCATCCAGCTGCTGGGGGCACAAGGGCTACGGAATTGATCAGGACAGACCTCGGGGGACACTTAGAATTCCAGACCAAGTCTAGACGTCATCGTCCACTTGAAAATATGAAACAGCCCTCACCTGGGGCCTAAAGCTCGAGTCCATCTACTCCTCTGGTGTTTACCCAATCCCTTCTGCGCTGGATGCTGGAGACACGCAGCACAGACGGACGCAGGTAAAGGCAGAATCTTGTACAGACGGTGCGTTTCACATCGGGTAATGTTGAAGAGTCTTTGGGCAGTGATTGATTGATTGATTGATTGATTCATTCATTCATTCATTCATTCATTCATCAGGGAGTTCTCATTCAGTGCCTACGGACCAAGCATCAGCTCCCCTTTTATTCTGCTATATTTCTGTCTTTTTCCATAGGACTGATCATCTTCTGAAATACAGACTAATTTTTTCATTTATTGTGTCTCCTTTAATTGTCCATGTTTCTCTGCTGGAGCGTAAGACCCCAGAAGACAGGGACCTTTGTCTGAGTCACTCACTGACGTTTCCCAAGCACCTCGAGTATGGCACATGGAAGGTGCCAGTAAATATTTCCTAATAAATTCAGTCCCTCTCCAAGGCGGCAACCACAGACACAGCCTTCAGCACACCTGGACGGTGCTTTCCACTCTGGCTGGTCTCTGGTACAGAGGATTTGCCCCTGAATTCTGCAGCTCTGCTCAGCCCTTTTGGAAGGACAGCTAGGGTGCACAGCTCCTGAACGTGATGCCCCCGCAGGGGGCTGCCTCTGCCCGTGGTCTCCTGGGGTCGGCTTCCCTGCCAGCCAGGGACAGGCACTCACATGACTCCCTGGCGTGTCTTTCTAAACCTCCCCTCCACTTCCTGCCAACTTCCCTGGAGGCCCCGAGCCTCTGGAGGAGAGAAGAAGGGCAGGGAAGTGGAGAGAAACATAACAGGAGGACGAAGGAGGAGTCCTCCCCGTTGTGGGCAGGCAGTAAAATGCGGCCTCACAGAGAGCAGGAACACTCCTGGCTCCCACTCACATTTCGGCAAGGAGCACCCCTGGCCCATCTTTGAAAGCACGTAGAACACAAGCCACTTTGTCTCCTGTCACCAGCCCCTTGCTGACTTGCTCCACTGTCCACATTTCTGCCTTGCTGGTTAGCCGGCCCGGGCTCAGCTCGGGTCAGGGAGGGAAGCTGCAGAGATATGGGGCATCGGCTGTGCTCTGACTCCAGGTCTAGGAAGGGCCATGGGCGAAAACCACAGCTACCCCTGGGAGGAAGTCACCCGAACACAGCCATCCTGGCACCTGCCCGGCAGTGCGGGGAGGATGAAGAAGGCATTCAGTGGAGATGTAACTGGGCTGTGTGTTGATGACTGAGGAGAAGAGAACACAGGCCACTCGTGGTGGAGAGAAGAAGGACCCAGGTCTTGATCCGCGCCAGAGCCTCACCGAGCTTAGCCCGTCTGAGATGAAGTCCCCAGGAGGACCAGGGAGAGACGAGGCTCCCAGAGGCCAGGAGAGCTGGGCATGAAGAGTTCTGGGCCTCACTGAGGAGTCTGGATTTTATCCTGGAAAGACTCTCACGTTTAGAAGTGTGTGATCGGAGGGGGCTTTAGAATATCACAGAGGCCTGGAGCAGGGATGCCTCAGGAGAGGAGGTCTTGCGTCTTGTCACCCTCCTGTCCAGAGATAGGGGAAAAAATGAACGACCACCCACCTACTCTCAGGACCAGGAAGCACTGGCCGTGTGTTCACTGTAATGTTGCAGGAAAAGGGAAGGGATGTACAAATATATCCTAGTCTCCTATTTCGAGATGTTGAGCACAATTCATAAAGAACATTTTTTAAATGATTTTATTTATTTATTTGGTAGAGAGAGAAGTGAGAGCACGAGCAGGGAGAGCAGCAGCCACAGGGGAGGGAGAAGCGGACTCCCCACTGAGCAGGGAGCCCGATGCGGGGCTCGATCCCAGGACCCTGGGGATCATGACCTGAGCCGAAGGCAGACCCTTAACCATCTGAGCCACCCACGTGCCCCATAAAGAACATTTCTGACAAATGAAAAAAAAAATTGTGCTTTTGGGACCAGAGGCAGCTACTCACTTGGGATGAGTCAGGTCCGTCTGACGTCTGAGAGCCAAGAAATGGCCTAGACCCTCAGTGGCCTCTTCAAATGTGTCTCCCCACCTCCTTGCCATGCACATGGATTCGTCAAACTTTAAACTATGCCAGAAGTAAGCTGCTGAGTTAATAAAATCCTATATTTTGTGGACTGATATATTATGATTACACCATTGAATTGGCTTAGATGCTTTTTTTTCCCCTTAAGGCCGCTAAGCTCTACCCAAAGGTTCTGCTACCAGCCTGTTATTCTGAAACCTACCCGCAAGGCAGCAAAGATAAAAAAAATCTACAAATTAAATCCTACCATGGACCTTTCACACTACCCTACCTGCTCTCATTTCAAATAACAACGACGACAACGACAAAATGTAAAACCCACCACAAGCGTACTTACGTGCAGGGCCTCACGTTGTAAATTCCCAGGGTGATTCAGTTAATGCTCTCAGAGACTTGGGAGGTGGGATGCAGCCCGCAGCAGTACACACAGTGGGATGAAAGTCCTTTGTTAATATTACAGAGCAAGTTCAGAGCTGGGATTGATTTGGGCGCCTGATACTGAGGGCTGACCAGTGTCTCCTGCGGATTGGTGCCTCCATTTGGTGACGTAGACTCTTATTCCTTTAATCAGTACATTCTGTTAAATTCATATTTATTTAATAAGATGTATACATCTTATTTCAACCATTCCTTTCTCCTTCTCTTATCATTTATCACATAATTTTGAAACCAGATTTTACAGAAGGGAATTGGGTGGAAGCTGACTTCTAAGTAATGGGCTTCAGGTCCAGCATTCAGAAAAAAATAGATTCAGGGGCATCTGGGTGACTCAGTCGGTAAAACGTCTGCCTTTGGCTCCGGTCATGATCCCAGGATCCTGGGATTGAGCCCTGCATCATCGGGCTCCCTGCTCAGTAGGGAGCCTGCTTTTCCCTCTCTCTCTGCCCCCTGGCTTGTGCTCTCACTCTCTATCTCAAATAAATAAATAATATCTTTAAAAAAAAAGAAAAAATACATTCAGCGTCAGAAGCGAAATTCAAAAGCAATGTGTCTATAATTTGGTACAAAGAAAGTGTTGGTACCTAGAGCATTTCGACTCAAACAGAAACCTCCCCTGTTAGGTTTCCGAGCATTCTGGGAATGAGGCTGAGGCGGACTGGCTCCGCCATGCTTATCCTGTGCTCGGATGGAGCTGGGGTGGGGGCGAATCACCGGGTCTGAGAGTCGCTTCAGGAATCTTGCTCCTCATACAGCCCTAGAGTTGAAGACTGAAAGGAAGCCTTCATCAATCAAGCGCAACGACATGATGTTGCTCGTAAAAAAATAAACCCTGACGGGTTGTCAAGGGCCATCTGAAGGCCACCTGGAAGGATGGTATTTCCAGAGGTCCCAGGTGTGAGTCGTAATGACAGCGCCATGGAGCTGTCATTCAAAACGTTACCTCAACATCCTCGAACTTGTTTGTGTGTTCGGTGTGTGTTCAGGGGACAGGGCGTAGAGGACCGGTGTTATTAACGTCAGCCACGTGACCTCTGCAGCTATACTGTCCGGGGCAGGTCCCCGCGTGGCCACTGACGCGTGGCCTTGGGCAAGTTGCTTCACCTCCGTTTGCCTCGTTTCCTCCTCTGTAAAATGGGGAACATGGGAGGGGCCTACTTTCTAGGTTGCTTTGAGGATTGGGGTTTATGACAATGCCGGGCACACAGCAGCACTGTCCACACGGGCGGTTGTAAAGGTGACGGAAACATGGGAAGACATTGGAGTGGTCCTTGATTTTTTTGAAAGTATGTTATTAAAAAAAAAAGATGGATGCTGAGAAGGTGATAAGGAATCAGGGAATGACAGAATAATGCCCACAGGATCAGATGCTTAACCTTCACGGGGTGCAGAGATTTTTCTGGATTTCCCTGAAGAACCTAGCATTGTGTTAACGAACTAGCACGTCAATAATTGAAGATGGTCAATCTCAGTTGATTGATTATCCCAAGAAGGCAAGCTTGGGAAAGATCTGCTTTGGAGAAACAATTGGGTCTTGGGGTTACAAATCACTAACAATGGTGCTGGGTGACGTGCCTCACAGGGACAATGGCTCTCCTGCCGGCTCTTGCTTCATGGGCTTTGCATGCACCTTCCAACATCCAGCCATACAATATTCACATACAACCTTCAGCCGACATTCTACTTTCAGGTCTTCACCCTTGCCAGCCCTCCTGCTGGGGAACCGCTGCCCTGTACTGTTTATCTAGCTAACACCCACCCATACGTAAGTCTCAGAAATGGCATCACTTTCTCTGAGTGCTCTCACAGACCAGCTCAGTCCCATTGCTGCCACCTCTTCCACCCTTCCGCTTGTCCCCTTTGCTACTTTTCTGTAGACCATGAGCCAACAATGATGACGGATTGTGTCTAGCCAAGACGGCGCACTAGACATAATGTGTGATGGATGACAGGTGTCACGTGAATATTTGTAAAATGCACTGTGAGTGCTCTCCAGCCGAAATTCATCAGGAATGAGCAGAATTGGGTTACTGATTGTTGCAACAAGGGAGAACCGGCACCATGGGGAGCTGTGGGGTTTCTCAGAAAGAGGAGATTAGAATGGATTTACAGGATTTGAGATTTGTTGGGTGATCCTGGGGAAGTTTCAAGAAAGTTGGACTTTGTTCTAGACTGAATGCTGTCAGGATGCAGTAATTCTATGATGGGTGCCTTCAGAAAGCTTATGCAGATGGCAGAAGAAATGCAACACGGCCAGCCCTATAATTATTCAAGCTCAGTCACACCTATCGTTGGGGTCTGGGGGCTCTGTGGTCATGTCCATGGTTGGACAGTGTTCATGTTGGTGTCTGTGCTCAGACATGGTTATGGAGTGGTCTTGTTATTTCTGGCACCATCGTGGTCACAAAACAACTGCCGTAATGCAGCCATTCTGGAAGATTCGTATCCAGCAGGGGAACACACCAAGGCCTGGCTGGTTGATCAGGCCAGCTTCACGTGCACAGGGCTGCTTCTCTCTTTCTCAGAATAAAGCACCAAAGGTCTGTGCTGGCTTTCTTGTTCTGTTTCCTCCCCATCTTCAGTCCACTGCGAGCTCGTCTGCAGACCTCAGACCGCTGTTGCTGCTTTGAGTTTCGGAATCCTGGCGCCAGTAGAAACCGAGCTGCTACTCCACTCCCTTGGAGGCTGAGCTTACCTGCTGCTGTTCTGACCTTATCCCTCCTTCGGTCACTGCCTTTTGCTGTGCGGAAACCGACCTCATCCGTATCAAAGGGTAACTTGTAGAGATCTTCCTTGTGAACAATGCTACCTCTTAACTGATGTGACACAATAGTCCCTACTTTAGGTAAAGCCGGGCTCTCCTCAGCCATCGCGGGTGGTTTTTCTAACATGGAAAGGGCACAGCGGAACCCGTGCTGGCACAGCGGTGTTGCGCTGGTTTCTCTTTATCTCTTGTACAAGTTCATTGAATTTGAGAAAAGTTATTTATTTCTTAAAAATGAAGGGCAAGACAGCTGCCCCCCCCGCAGCTGGCTAAGGCTAAATCAAGCAGCTTGCTCCACACCCAGGGCCCCCAGCCCTGCACGGAGATGTCAGGGATGCCGGGGTGAGTGGTGTAAGCGTGTCTCCCGAGTACAAGGGGAGATGGTAGAAGGAGCAGAAATCTGAATAGAGTCAGGCTGCTCACGAGAGTGCAGTGCACACCCGTGCCACACTGCACACTCCCTTCTCCACCAGACACCGAACAGCAGACCACACCCCCCAGCTAATATCTATGGAGAGCTAGTGAGCCCCTGCTAGGGCCACCCTGTCGGGGCCAGGCCAATGTGTGCATATGAAATGAGGGGAGGCCGGAGAGGATTTCACTGGGGGGCCTCCCTCCACAGCAGCCACACGTGGCCCTACAGACCTGGGCCTTTGGAAGGGGTGCTTCTTGGCTCCAAATGCCCCGTCTCTACCTTCCCCTCATTGCCACAGACTGTGAACTTATGAATGGGCCAAGAAGTTAGGAAGACACCCCTAGGGGCTCGTGGGGACAGCCTCATCCCTGTCACCAATCAGGGCTGTCGAGGGTTAGCAAATGCTGCCCAGGGAAGACAGGAAGGATGCATGGGGAAGGCAGGGGTCTGCTCCTGTTGGAAGCGAACCTGGGTTTGCTGCTGGGAGGCACGCTCCATCCTGGAAGTGGAGACACATGCTCATCTCCTCTGGACAGTGTTACTGGAATCTCGCTCCTTTGTGAAGGGCAGGACATGGGAGAGCATGCTGAGTCCTCCTTCAACCTTGCTATTCTCGGGCCAGACTAGGTGAGGCTGGAGAGGATGGAGGAGGCAAAGCAGAGCCGGAGGGAGCAGGGGCCCCCGCGTGTGCCTTCGGACCCTCTCCTCCCCAGCTCAAGTGCATAGGAATCCACTAGGGACTCTGCACACACCGCCTTCCCCAGGGACTTGAGGCCATGGCCCCAAGGGTGTGTCTGTGGACTGGGGCCCTGGCCAGGACAGAGAAGGCCACAAAGCAGATTGCTGCCTCATAAAGAAAGCTGGACAAGCAACTCTGGCTTTGCTGGGGTCGTCCAGAAGGAAAGACACGTGTAGTGATGATATTATGTCCATTTGGAATCCAAGTGGGTCAAGCACATTCCTTTGAGGTTGCCCCTTTTCAATTTTCTGAATTTTACAAGCGAGAATAAACTATTTTTAAAAGTCTGAATGACTTCGCGATTTGCAAGAGACTAGAGTACAGTAACAGGAACACCCCGAGACACAGGGAACACTCCTCTTCCCAGAGTCGTTAAGATGTCAAATGAGTTTGTCTGCACATTTGCACCCGACACACACCCTGCAATGAAAAGATAAAATTAATTTATGGAGGTTTGTTCCCACTCTTGACATTCAGAGCAGCTTGTGTTTCTCTGCAAGCCTTCCAGAAGGCCTTCGCTGGTTTAGGTTGGAAAACACCTTTGATGTGGCTGGTGCCTGACCCAGAGGGGAGGGAAGGGATTTGGCTCTAGAATCGAACAAGATGAACTCCGGGTGTAGGGGAGAGAAAGCTCACTTAAAGTCACGCATCCCATATGCCGTTCCTTCCAAGCTACTCACTTCCAGTGGAAAAGATGGCATTCCCCGATATGCTGGCGCTGGCGTGATGCTTCTGTCTCTGCTCAGTATTAAACTGCTTGCTGCTGAACTTCACAGAAAACAAAACCAAACAAAACCGCTTTCCGTAATGAGATGAGACTCGGGTCCTGCTTGTCCCTCAAGGGGCAGTTGGTTTCACTGGAATTTCTGTTCATCAAATTGGCTTCAACAAAATATCTTGGGGTCAATAACCACCGTGCAGTTAGTCACATTTAGGCAAACTAACGCACGCAACACGCATGTGTTCTATCCGTCTCTGTTATCGATTACTCCACTGATCGGGTGCTTAGGAAAAGTAAAGTGACATGACTGGCACTGCGTTACCATAAGAACACTCAAACACGACGGACGTTTCCAGTGAAATGGACGTCTCCGTAACCTGGGATGTACCCTCCAGTGTTTCGTTCTGTTTTGTTCTTTGATCTGGAGACATCAAGGCGGCTGACCTCGTGTGCTTTTCAGGAAAGAGTGAGCCCTATGTTATTTGGTTCACAACCATTTTCATTAATTAAACACACCAAGGTCTGGGGAGAAATCCACGTCCTTTTCATAGAAAGCAGTCCAAAACGTCAAGACAAAAGGACTCTGGATTTATGCCCTAAGCAAGCAAAACAGAGCATCCTCATTAAATAAATCCTTTGAGATCATTAAAAAACATTAAACACTAAGGTCTATGATGTTAAGAAAAACCAAACAAAAAAATAGACATTCTGTTGTAAAGTCAAATTCTTAACCAAGTATTGATTTATGCACAATTCTTGCTGTAACATTTTTTAAATATAAGTAATGCATCACTGTTTTCCTGTTAATTGGAGATACTCCTATTTTGAAATAAATGTGTAAAGGCTGCTTGGAGAACATACCAAAAAAACAGGGAGATTTATCTCCCCTCACCGACTATCTGTATTTTTAACCTGTTTCTTGAAGAAAACCCATTTCTCCTTATATGTTCAGGGCTCCAATCCCAAACCCCAAGGCTTTCCCAAGCCTGAGGGGGAAGAAACATGTGCTGTCACCTTTGTCTTTGGGATGGAGACCATCTTCCTGCTTTGTTCTGTGATCCCATGTCCCAGCTTCCAGAAGACTGAACAGAATGTCTCCTTGGTTCTGTTTGTCCATGGGATCTCTGGCACACCCTCAAGAGCACGCTTTGGGAAGAACACAGTGACTTATGAGCTATTGACATGACCAAGTGCAGGGAAAGTTCCAGGACATCCCTCGTCCCATATGGTCATCTCTAACGAAAGGTTTAATCCAATTTGGTGAAGGAAGCTGGAACTTCAGTCCACCCGGCGTCTTCTATTCCTTAACTGAGGGACCCAAGAAGAATTTGGGGTGATGTAAGGGTATGCCCTGGGGTACAGTACCCGTTCTGCCTGGGAAAGTTAGGGTCATTTATGGGTTGGTGGATGGGGCTGGATGGATGAGAAGCGCATCTCTTTGGAGAAAAAGACAAGGCAAATCCAAGGCCTGAAGACAGGAGTGATCATGGAGGAGACCCCTGAGCTTGTGAGGGTCAAGGCTGCTTTGAGGCCCGTGGAACTTATTCGCTGGACTGTGGAGTCCTTCCTTCCCTTATTAAGTCTAACATTGATTTCATTTCTACAACAAAACTCCCGTTTTTGTAAGCTGCAGGGGATGTGCGGGTTTTTCCAGCTGCACGAACAATCGATGGGAACACACTGCCTACAACATAGTGCACACACACACTCATAACCACACACTCGTGCACACTCACATATCACACAAGCACCACCACACACATTTACGCTCACAAATGCACACTCGTTCTCACGTAAGAAGAGCAGGCTTCTCGCCAGTTCTTGAACGTTTGGTGGCAGCGAGGCCCCGTTTGGCACCTTGCCTCCACTTTAGAAGCAAAGAGTTCTGTGCCTGGGAATGAAGGGCAAAGGGCAAAGTCAGTGGGGTCAAGGGGCTGAGTGACACCTAAGATCACATGAGGGCAGCAACTTCCCAAGAGAATCCGGATGGTCAGCTCGGAGGTGCGCACACAGCTCGCAGCAACAACCTGCCACCCCGAGCCCCCGGAATCTCGTCCTGTGAGAGCTGGTGCGTGTGCCTCTGGTGCACTTGGGGACCAGCGAGCACCTGGGGGAGCCCATGATGGGGGCAGCTCTGTCCTCCCCTTCACCCCCACTCTAACCCCCCACCTCCACCCCTATATCCCCCACATCTCTCTACCCCCAACATCCCCATAGTCCCTCCAGCCCCCCACACCCCTACAATCATACCCCAACTCCCCCGGTCTCCACACTCCCAGCCCCAAGTCCCCCAACACACCCTATCCAGACTGCCGGCCTCGCTGGGTGCGCTGAGCCTGCATCAACTTGCCAAGGCAGAAACCGTCCATCCTACTGCCTCAAATTAAAGATGGGAAGATTATCAAGTCTCTGCCCATAATTACCTGTAAATCACTTTTATTCCTCTGGTTCTCATTACCGTAATATCATGCAGGATAAACCCGGAGAGATCAATAACTCAGGCACAGCCCTGCTTTCCGTGTTCCGCTGAGAGGCCCTGACTTTCGAATTCATCACCGTTGCGCCACGATTATCTTTCACTTCTCACTGCCTCGTCCAGGAGGGAAGAGAACAATTTCTCCCTGAGGGGCCCCTCTCCATCACCTGCTCAGTCACCTTGTGAGCCCCCCCCCAATGCCCCGATGCATCCCCTCCAGAAGCTGAGAGGCTTTGACCGTGTCTGTCTGGCATTCGGTCGGACGCCAGATCTGCCCAAACCTCTCCGTCACCTGCAGGGGTGCCGGGCACTGTGGATGCTGTGGCAGCAGGGCTTCCGGTGTGGCCTCTCCAAGGAGGGTCAAGGACAAGAGCCTGTCTATAGAATGTCAGGTGCCTGAGATGGAGGGATAATTGCTCCCACCCCATAGACTCAGAGAGGGTGAGTCATCGCCCCCAGGTTGCACAGAGATGTGATTTGATGTCTGTCTCTGTAACTCCACTTTGCTCCCCAGCAGCGATTCCTGAACCCCAGTTCCTTTGGTGGCACCGCTTCCAAAGCAGCTGAGAGGAAGTGTGTGCGTACCAGAGCCCAGGGCTTGGTTCCCCAGGGACCTCCTGCGTGTACGATTCTCGGGGAGCAGCTGCTCAGAAGCTCAGGCCCACCCGTGGGCAGGCGTCTTAGAGCTCCGGGCCAGCTTTCCCATCAGCTGTCCGCCCCAGGGAAGCAGCATTCCGGGGAGGACGAGTTTGCTGATGGAAAGTCACTATCGCAGACACACTGTCAATTTCACGGCAGACTCAGAACACATGTGCACAATAATTGCAAGAATCTCTCTTTTCAAAATGTTAAAATAAGACTTAGTACAGTTCTAGCACAGTTCTGTGCAAGACGGACACCTCCTGGGAGAAGAGTGGGAGACTTTTGTTAATACCTGTGAAAGGTTTAGCTCAAGGAGAGGAAGTTCAGCCTTGCCCGAGAGGTGGCAAGTCTGTGATGCATTTCAAGAGCCGGAGGGAAATGTAAGACTGTTTTCACTATGATTACATACTTTATGTGGAGCAGCTAACTTCCAGTCCAACCTCATTGCCTTGGAGTGAAGAAAAGAATCCAAGAGCTCTCAGCCAACGTGGCCGTGCCCTGGGGGGTCTTCCAGACCAGACTGCGCATTGCTCACAGGTGCTGAGGTTTGGAAGTTGGATCCAAAGCAGGTGTGTACGTGTGTGCGCATGTGTGTATGTGTGTGTGTGCGAGAGAGAGGCAGAGACACAGAGACGTGTGCTTGGGAGGGGAAGGGGGTTGTTCCTTAACTCTTCAACTTTCCAGTAGCTTATTAGACAGATTCTCCTGAACATCTTCCCTGGGACCCAGCTCAGCAGCTACTGTGGACACAGACGGTCAAGTGAGCTAGCGTTCGCTCAGTACCACGGCGTTCCAGATGCCAGGCTAGGTTCTGGAGACACGACCGGAACGAAATTGCACCTGTGTCTTCAGGAGGTCCAATGCATGCAAACTGAAAAATGCTCTAACACCTAGAGTTTTCTGAATTGGATTCTTGACAAATCAGAGATCTTTTTGATATAAAGTTTAAGAGAAAGAAATCAGACTTTCTTATGATAGCTTTTAATTCAAGATCCAGTAGAACAGTTCTGTGAGCATCATCTGTCCCACCTGCACCTTCAGCGGTCATAACAACTCCTCCGCTCTGGGGTGCTAGTGAAGACCTTGTTTCTGGGGAAAATTACTATCCTGTCTGCCCTGAGTCTCCCTGGGCTCCAGGGTGTAGGTGAGGTCCCTGGTTGTCCACTACCTGGCCCCGGGGGGTGATTTAGCAGAAGAATATTGCCTCCTGAGTATAAACCTCCCAGAGAGAAGGTAATTAAGACTATGGGCTTTGGATTGTGTCATTTGCATATGAAAACCATGCTCCTAGGGGAGTCATTAGCTGTTTCCTTTTTTTCCCCCATTTTTTTAAATGTTTTTTTATTATGTTAGTCACCATACAGTACATCCCTGGTTTCCTATGTAAAGTTCGATGCTTCATTAGTTGCGTATAACACCCAGTGCTCCATGCAATACGTGCCCTCCTTACTACCCATCACCAGTCTATCCCATTCCCCCACCCCCTCCCCTCTGAAGCCCTCAGTTTGTTTCTCATAGTCCGTAGTCTCTCATGCTTCATTTCCCCTTCTGATTACCACCCCCCTTTCTTTATCCCTTTCATTTGCTGTTTCTAAGAATTAGCCAGCCCTGGGAGAGACGTTCTCTCCCTGGCCTGCTAGTCCCCTAAGAAGGCATCATAAGAAAATAAAAACATGGTTAGTACAACTAAGAAATCAAAGTGTGGGAACTAGCAGGGAGACATGGCTGAACTCTTCCTGGAGGACACAGTATTTAAGATGAGTCTCAAAGACTGAGTCAGCCTCAAGAAGGCAAATACCCACCAGAAGAAGAGAATTCTAGATTTAGGGAACAGCTTATAGGATTTGCAGGGCAGCCTGGAGGGGGCAAAGAGGTTGTGTGGTGGGTCGCAGGCTGGTTGCTCCTGGCGGACTCGGGGCAGGCGAATGTTCTTGCATGTTTTATTTGCTTATATTTTTATGTCATTTCTTTGTGCTTATTTATAAAAATTTGCCTGAAGTACACAGTACATGCTGAAAAGTGAGCAGATCGTTGGTGTGCCCTGGACAGGCATTTACACAGTGACCATAACCATCATGAGGACCACCCCAGTTGAGAGACTCAACACGGCCAGCACCCCAAAAGCCGCCCCAGTGTCCCTGCCATGACTTACGCCCCCTAAAGTTCACCATCCGCTGCCTTCCAGCATATAGAGTCACTTTACCTGTTTTGATTTTTTAATTAGTACAAACCAGTTCATGCACTACGTGCACTTCCATATCTAAGTGTGTCATCCAGAGTTCTGTGTGTGCCTGGAGCTTCGCTGTTCCAGATTACATTGCGTGGATACGTGCCAATTTATCCAATCTGTTGTTGGTGGACTTGTAAGGTGTTTCCGGTTTTTAGCTGGTGTAGACAAGGCTGCTATGAACATTCCTTTAGATGTCTTCCGTGCATATAGATTCTCATTTCTGCTGTGCTGATTTCCCCCTGGTTCAGAGGTTTCTGGGTCATGGGGCATGTGCAGGGAGATGCCCTAAGGACACTTGAAAGATGCTGTCAAGGAACCAGTGTTCAAATTCTTGTGACCGTTTCCACTCCCACCAACAGTATCTGAGGAAGGATGTACTTTTCCACATGCTTGTCAACACTTAGGATTCTCTCACTGGTTTATTTTTACTTTCAGTCATTTCAGGGGAGTGTGGTGCAGGACCATATTGTGGGTCTGTGTTCCATTTCCCAAATGAATTTATCAGTTAGATATCCTTCACCCCTTTCTAAAGTGCCTATGCAAGACTTGAACCCAATAACTTGAGTTATTGGTCTTCGGCTTATTACTTTGTAAGATTTCTTTATATATTCTGGATCCGAGTCTTAACAATATCTTCTCCCTGTGTTTTTTTTTCCTACTCTCTCACTGGTGTCTTTTGTTGAACAAAATTTCTTAATCTTTACTTAGTACCATCTATGGATCTTTCATGTAACGGTTAGTATTTATAGTATCCTGTTTAAGAAACCTTGCCTGCCCTCAGGACAGCTGTTTCCTTGTATTATTTCTCATGATTTATTATTTTACCTTTCACATTTAGGTCTTTGAACCATATGTAAATTTTTATAAGATTTGATTTAGGGGTCAGGTTTCATTTCTTTCCCTATGGATCTCCAGTGTATCCACACCACTTATTGAAAAAACTATTCTTTCCCAGACCATATTTCATGGTCACCTTTGCCAGAGAGTAAGCCTGTCCATACCTGCAGGTGTGTCTCTGCTCTCTTCGGTCTGGTCCATTGTACCACATTGTCTGCATTACTCAAGCTTTATTATTTTTTTAAATGTCTCAGTATTTATTTATTTTTTTAATAATAATTTTTTATTATATTATGCATTACTCAAGCTTTAAAAGAGTTCTCACTATTCAGTACATGGCGGTTCGCTCTTCTTCAAGATGGTTTCCGCTGGGATTGGCCTTTTGCCTGTGTTTTGCACGTACTACCAACCATTTAAAACACATACACACACATCAATAAAATATGCGTGTTAGCTTTCAAACACACCTGGAACATTTATAGGAGTTGGCCATATATTGAATCAAAAGGCAGGTTTCAATAAATTTCAAAGGAGGAATCCAGAACATGTTTGCTGATGACTTTAGAATATAACTGGATCATAACAACAAAAATATAGCTAGAAAATTTCTCATGTCTGTAATTTGCTGGCTACCTGCAGCAGATGATTAGAAAATTAAAAAAATTTCTCAGATACTATTTACAATAACCTCAAAACCATAAGACCTCAAGGCAGAAAACCACAAAATTGCTACTGGAAAAAGAAGAAAAAGAAAGAAAGAAAACTTAAATAAATAGTAGGCTATACTTTCTTATGGATTAAAAGACTTGATATAGTATGATGTCAACTTTCTCCCCAAATCTAAGAATTTGTTGTAATTCCAATTAAGATTACGTAAGTATGTATTTTATTATTTATTTATCCTGCTGAAATTTGATTGGGATACAAATGTTATAAATCTGTTTGGAAAGGACTAACATCCTAGCAATGTTTAAGTTCGTGCCCCACAAATCTAGTTTACATCTTCATTGTAAATCAGTATATATCTGTATATCACAGATCTTCCACACATTTGTTAAATTTATCCCTAGATCTTTCATATCTTTCTATGTTATTTTAAATGTTATTGTGTATTTTTTTAATTTTCTAGAAGAATATGAAGAGTTGAATTAATAACAATATTGCCCACAGCTGGTCAATTAAGAAATTCTTTACTACCTGAGAAAACTTGCTAAAAATCTCCTTTTGTGTTGGCAGAAAAAAAAATTGCACAAAATTTATTTCACTAAATTTATAATTATTATTGCTATCATTATTGCTATTATTATTTATAAAAATTAGATCCCTAAAACTGAACTTAGCAGAAATAATGGCCACAAACAATAGCTTTCAATGACAGAAGGCTAACTGGGTAAATATCATATATACAATAAATTACTGATGGATCAAACCCTGAACATAAAATTTTCACAGAATAAAATTTATCCCAGCATAAGTAATTTTATAAAAAATATTATACAGTTTAATAAAAAGATAATATGTAATTGGAAAAAATCATAAATTGCTCTATGACAGATTTGATCAAGGTTTCGGAGGTAAGCTCTAGGAAACACACCAATAAAACTTCTTCAGTGTTGGCGTGAACCGGATAAGAATGTTTTATCTTGAACATGAACTCCAGATATTCTTAAGAGGGAAACCTTGGGTTGGAAGTGTCTATAATCCTCCTGACGCCATTGCTGATTCCGTAAAGGACCTGCAGACACCAGCCAGCCATCAAGGAAAGCAGAGACAGTTGACCTTCTTCTGCAACAGGAAATCACATCTCTGACTCCAATGAGGTGCAATTTGGATGGTCAAATGCATACACGTGGCAGCGAGGAAATCAGAGAAATAGAACACAAGACTGTGGGTTCCCAGAGGAGGTATAAAATGAGCTGGCATGGACGGATGATCAATGGCCTCATCAGTGACCACCAGCTAAGCCAAGGAATTGTGGGCTGAAGACCCTCCTGGGGACCAGGCACTGGCTGTTACCGCCACATGGACAGAGGCTTCCTTGGTTAATTGAATGTTCACAGGAGTCCTGATCCCTGCTGCTATACTCATTAGTTATCCTGGAGCAGAGAGGAGGGCGGTCAGCAGTTTATTACGCAGCAGGTGGAAACGGCGCCTCGGCATTGGAAAATTGCTGCATGCGAGAGGCCATGCACCTGAAACTTCGAACAAACCACAGGAGGTCACACTGAAAAGAACAGATCTGGTCAAGCCAGCGCTCTGTGTTGCAGGGGAGGAGGAAGAAACAGCTGAAAGATGGAATTGTCCAAGTCACCTGCCTCGCCAGTGAGGGGAAGCCAGGACAGGGGACAGCCACAGTCCCTCCTCCTTTGCCATCCTGAGGCCTCAGACTCTTGGGGCAGTGAAGGAGTTCCTGCATCAACCATGCACTTGCAGTGACCTGAATAAACACACACACACACACACACATACACACACACACACGCTGTATTTTTCAACTGCATAGATGCTACTGCGATTCATAAAATACAAACTCATTTCAAGGTGTTACTGAATTCATATCTTTTATCATAATGTGTTTCCTCAATTAGTGTTTATTAAGAGTACAACCATCTCCTGAAATCCCCCGCAAATCGGTGATATTACAAAAGGCTTCTGCTGGAAAGGTTCGGTAGCCAGTGCTGTGCACGATGCTTCTAACTCTAACACGTTTCTAGCAACCCATTCAGAAAGAAACAAGACAAAGTTGGGTGAGAAACATGAATATTTGAGAATCCCTTGCTTTTCTTCGTCTTGGATGATAAGAATGTCTGTGGATTCTGTTCACTAGCCCCTCTGTAAGGGAAACAGTGAATGCCCCACACTTCTTCCTGAAAGGTAGAAATTGCTACATTGACTTGCAAGCTCTAGCATTGTCCCTGTGAATGACAGTGCAAATGAGTACAAAGATGGGCAGGAGAAAGCAGTCATTCTTCTAGGGGGGAAATCTGAAACTCCAAACCATTCAAATGCTTTTTCAAATCACAAATGACCTTAAATGCAACTTTAAAATGGAACAAATAACAGAACAAATTCATGGATGCTTTAATCATTTGTCACTTAGACTGTACTGTCTTCCACTACAACCAGAAGGACACCTGTGTCCAGATAGAGCGTCATCTGTGTTTTCAGCAAACAGCATTGACCCCTGTTGCATCACAGAATCTCCTTGGATGGTGCAGTCTTAGATGGGTGCGTACGTCCGCTAGCTGAGACCATCCCCAGGCAAGTTTACAACTGAAAACATGACCTTTAAATCTGCCAAGAACCACAGACCGAGAATCTGCTGTTTCTTAAATAGAATTCTAATGCTTCTGAAGTCGAGGCCAAGCAGGCAATGGAAGCAGCAATTTGCTCACATTGCTGAACAAACAGTGTGGAGCCATTAGGTGAACTAATCATTACATAACATCACAAGAATTTCTGTAGAGTCAGTCCCTCGCCCCCCCCCCCCCCCCCCCCCCCGGCNCCCCCCCGCCACCATGGATCCTGTACTTGTGCAAATTTCACTTTGAAAAACCTAAATGCAGGCTTTCTATGTACTTTAAGGGACTGGATTTCCTGGAGAAACGAGCTTTGAGACAGAGTGTGTGCCCAGTGGTTTTGGGGAGCACTCCTGGGAGTGTGAGGGATGAGGGACTGTGCAGAGGGAGAAGGTGAACTGCCAGCGTCACTGTCACAGTGGCCTCAGCTGATCCTCGGGAAGCGTGGGACTCGGGATGGCCCTTCGGAGAGGTCCCTCTGCTTATGGATCATTAAGGAGCAGCTCACAGGTAAACCCCAAAGCCTGCTCCTGCCACAAGGCTCCTCGCAGCTGCGTCAAAGACCGAGAGCAGGCCAAGCACAGCCTGCAAGAATGAGCTATAATAGTCACATCCATAGTGATGAGAACAGGTGTCTTTCAGCAAGAATGGTCCCATGTCAGGCATGGAGCCTGGCACTCTCCAGTGGTTTTATTCTCCACGAGCATTCTGTAAGGTAGGCATACTCCCAGAACTGCTGTAACCAAGGACCACTAACTGGGGGGGCTTAAAACCACAGAAATTTATCATCTCACCGTGCTGGAGGCTGGAAGTCCAAAATCAGGGTGTTGGTAGGACTGGTTCCTTCTAAGCACTCAGGGGAAGAATTGCTCCACGCCTCTCTCCTGCTTATGCTGACATCTGGCAACACTCCGTGGTTCTTGCCTTGTAGACACATCACTCCAGTCTCTGCTCAGTCATGAGATGATGTCCTAATCTTCTCTTCCTATAAGGACGCCTGTCATATCGGATCAGGGCCACTCGACTCCAGTAAGACCTCCGCTCAGCTTAGCTGATTACATCTGCAATGACCTTTTTCCAAATATGTCCAGGTTCTAAGGTACTGGGGGTTAGGACTTCGTGTGAATTTGGAGGTGACACAATTGAACCCATAGCAATAGGTACTTATTCTGGTTGCCGTTCTATATGTAAAGAGCTTGACACTATTAGCTGGGGTTCGTTCAGGGATATAGAAACCACGTCAGCTATTTTAACAGAGAGAATTTAACACAGATAATGAGTTAAGTCGGTATTCGTCATTAAAAACGTACAAAAAAATCCTATCACGGAGAAAGAATCATGCAGCAAGCAGCTACCTCCCTGGGGGTGGAGGATCCAAGGACACCCTAAGACCATTAGAATTTAGAGACTCAGAGATTCGGATGAGGATGTCAGAACCGGGACCCACAGGTGGGCATAGCTCTGGAGTTGGAAGGTGGGGCCTCATGACACCAACACCCAAAGCTTAGAAGTGGGGTGCTTCTATCTCTGAGGGGTGCATGGGGTCTGGCTTGGGGAAAGGGGGTAGAACTGGAAGCTGGAAGGAACAGGCAGAGCCGAGGTGAAGGTGTGTTGTCAGGACGGGCTCACCGCGAGGCCTGGGCCTCCGGTCTTCCAGCCTGGAGGTCTCCCCCCACTATTATCTTTGGCAGAGCGTCACCGGGAGAAACTGGCAGAGCAGAGGGGCGGTTTGCAGAGCGCAGGCCCGCAAAGTCCGGAGGGTGAGACGATATCTCGATCACAACAACCCACCCGGATTCAGAAAGTCTCAGCAGGCAGGCAGGGCCAAGGTCTATACCCAGGTCTATACCTAGGTCTACACCCAAGTCTGGGCCACTCCAAACTCAGATCCTGGCCCTTTGATTTACTTCCCCTTCAGACAGATATTTAAAATGGGTAAGTATGAACTGCTTTCATTAATTACATCATAATCCAAGGACTAATTCTGAAAGAACGGCAATTTATTAAGCAGAAAAGCAAAGCCATCTACTCAGTGACCAGGCTCATTAGCCAACCTTGGATCACAAGGGAAAAGTCGGCTATGCTCTGTCACACAGACGACGTTCAATGACAGGGCTGAGGGAAAGAAACGCACTAACAGAAGAACAGCAGCTAGAAACCTGCTGGCCTCAGAATTGGGGGGCCGGGGGACACACAGGATATAGAGCCCTAGTAAAGTCAGTTTGCTGTTCTCAAATAAAGACCAGAAAAATAGGATTTAAATTATAATACGTGAAATTAAGTCAATAATCTAGGAGAAGGTGGAATGTTCTTCTGATAGGAAGCCAGCTAAATAAATCCCTTCGTAAAAACCGAGAGGACACCAGCATTCCAAACCACAAGTAGGGCTTCTTAATGTCGGTTCCACCACTGTTTTGCTAGGACGGACTTACCTTTGATCGGTTAGCAGCTATTTTCTTGAAATGCTGAAGTTGAATATTCATAAATCAAATCGTCTTCTGCTTTCACTTCCGTTCTGTCGCCTGAGCTCTCTGGTCTACGGTGAATGGACGAGTAACAAAGCCATCCTTAGTATCTATGCAAGCACGAATTTAAAGAAACGCCAGAATTGTTTACTCTTTCTGTTTTGGTGACCTTAAAACAGGATATTTGTGTGACTGCCACAATTTCCCTTTGTTTTCTGCACGTGTAAGTCCTAGATACACGACAGCCTTCTCTTCTGAGTTTGTAGGACCATGACAGACTCCATCTGGGACCCACTCGTTTATAGCAATTACACCACAACAGCGAAACAGCACTATCTGTGCAAAGGAGATGAGAGGCACTAACAGAGGCTGGCGAGGAGGCACTCTCTTGATTTCCTGACTTCCGAGTGTGCTGAACCCTCAGTCTTGAAAAGCCACAGAATTTCCAACTTCTGTTTGTTTCTGTCTCAAGGAATAAACCCAGACCATCAACCACTCATTGCTGCCAACAGGGTCCTAAACCCAGACGCCATTGAGGCCATTCCCGTGCCCCTGACTCCATCACCCTTCTCCCCAGGGAGCCCACCCCTGCATCCTTCCTCTCCTCTGGGCCCCTGACTCCATCACCCTCCTCCCCAGGGAGCCCACCCCTGCATCCTTCCTCTCCTCTGGGCCCCTGACTCCATCACCCTCCTCCCCAGGAAGCACACCCCTGCACACTCTTCCTCACCTCTGAGTCCCTGACTCCATCACCCTCCTCCCCAGGGAGCACACACTTACATATACTTCCTCTCCTCTGAGTCCCTGACTCCATCACCCTCCTCCCCAGGGAGCACACACTTACATATACTTCCTCTCCTCTGAGCCCCTGACTCCATCACCCTCCTCCCCAGGGGGTACTCTGCTGCATCCTTCCTCCCCACAGCATGCTGACTTGGTACTCTGAGCAGACTTGAGAAGAAGGAACATTGGGTTCAGAGTTGGCAGAACAGGGCTCAAACTCTCACTCTATCACTTTCTCCCCATGAGGCCTGTCTTCGCTGTGTTCATGTGCACAGAGATAACTGGATCACACCTGCCCTGCAGGGTTTTGGATGAGGGGGAGGGCTATGGTCAGATGAGGCTGAGTGAGGATGTGCAGCCTACTGTAGGTATCGAACAAACAGCCCCTCTCTCCAGCTCATCATCCCGTGTCAGCAACGGACTGTCAGGACTCTGGGTCCTGGGTGAGCAACGCCTCACACGGACAGCAGGAAGGACCTTCACACAGCTTGGCTACCACCTCTCTGTCTTCAGAGCTTCCTTTGAGATACTGAAGAAAATTTTGAGACACAATCCAGGTATATTTGTCCAAGCCATGTTGGTACATACAGACATGTGAACTCCAATTCAACAGTGTTAAAGTCATATTATGTAAGCCCTAGAGAGAAATGTGGAGACCACCTGTACCCGTGTCCTTGCTTCCCACCTAGGAAGACAGCTCCCTCACATTAAACCGTGACTACATTGCTCAGTTCACACAGGTTGCTGGAACACAGGAGCAGAGCTGGGAGGGGTGTAACAACACACATGTGTCTTTCACAACTCCAGAGGCTGGAGGTCTGGCTGTCTGGGGTCAGGTGAGGACCCTCTTCTGGCTGCAGACTTCTCACTGTCCTCACGTGGCGGTAAGAGCTGGGCGAGAGCCTGCTCTCCTCTCCTCTTATCAGGGCACTAATCCCGATCATTGGGGCCCCACCCTCATGACCCGATCACCTCCCAAAGGCCCCGCCCACTGCTAGTAATTCTATCATCACATTTGGATTCGGGGTCAACATAGGAATTTAAGGGACACAGTTAGGAGGGACAAGTGCTGGGCAAGTGCTGATCATACATGATCTTATCTAGTTCTTGCAGCAACTCCAAAAGGGAAGAATCATCTCCAATGTACACGTGGTAAAACTGGTCCCCGGATCATCCAACCAGTCAGGAGCAAAGCCAGGACCAACATGGTCCAGGGCTCTTTCCCCCTTATTGCCCTGAATCCTTCGAGCCTTCTGTGAGCTCCAGGCAGAGCTTCCCTCATCATTATTTTCCATGGCTAGAAACGGAACACCTAAGCCTGCCTGGTTTTTCTGGTCCTCTAACAGAGGAGCAGGCGACAATGTGAGGCTAATCCTTTGCACATCAGCTGTCTGACTGCAAAACAGACAGCCAGACAAATGCATGTGTGCACACATGCACACAAGCATGCCTACATACACACACATTCACATGCACACATACATACACACACACATTCACATGCATGCATGCATACACACACACATTCACATGCATACATACACACATATTCACATGCACACATACACACACATTCACATACACACATACACACACATTCACATGCACACATACACACACATTCACATGCACACATGCACACACACACATACACATTCACATGCACACATGCATACATACACACATTCACATGCACACATGCATAAATACACACATTCACATGCACACATGCATACATACACACATTCACATGCACACATGCATACATACACACATTCACATGCACACATGCATACACACACATTCACATGCACACATGCATACACACACACATTCACATGCACACATGCATACACACATACACATTCACATGCACACAAGCATACATACACACATTCACATGCACACATGCATACATACACACATTCACATGCACACATGCATACATACACACATTCACATGCACACAAGCATACATACATACATATTCACATGCACACATGCATACATACACACACATTCACATGCACACATGCATACATACACACACATGCATACATACACACATTCACATGCACACATGCATACACACACATTCACATGCACACAAGCATACATACATACACATTCACATGCTCACATGCATACATACACACACATCCACATGCTCACATGCATACATACACACACATTCACATGCACACATGCATACATGTATATACACACCTTCACATGCACACATGCGTATATACACACATACACATTCACATGCACACAAACATGCATACATATACATACCTTCACATGCACACATGCACACAAGCATACATACACACACATTCACATGCACACAAGCACACATGCCCTTAAGCTTACATATATATACACAGATTTATATGCACACATGCACATATTTACATACATGCATATACACACAGACATACATCCAGAGATAAATCTGTGTCAGATGTAAGGCTGTGAGTAGCTGATCCACTGGGATACCCTTGCGGCAAGAAAGCCTTATAACGTGGTTCCTGGTGGGTTTGGGTCTACACAGACCTTCCTTGTCAGCCAGTATCAGGGACCTGGGATTGACATCCTGACAGCAAGTATAGTTTCAGAAGAAAGAGATCAACCCAAGGAAGAGCAAGAAAGATGGGAAGAAAGGATGCTGCCAGCCTGGTTAGCTGAGCCGGCCTTGGGAGCTATGGGGTGAAAGGGTCACCATGCTCCCCCTCATTGCTGGAGCAAGAGCTTTGAGAGCATTTGTCTGTCTGAGAGCTAATGGTTTCGGTGAATTTTTCTCTTAATGGCCTGGGAAATATAAGTGAATGAAGAGATAAGGATAGTCGACAGGGAGAAACTTGACAGACTGTGAAAGCCCCAAGCCTCTTATTTCTTCCAGATTAAATAGGAAAATAGTCAATCATCAGAGCGCAGACAAATGGAACACAGGTCAGAATGCCGACATTCTGGGAAGTCAAATACGGGCTGGCAACAACAGGGGCTGTATGGATTGATGTATTAAAATTGCTCCCCGTGGGTACACTTTTACTGCCTTGTATATATCCTGGAAATCGATGGCACTATACTGCTTACCAGGCTGTCTTTAAGCATAATTAATTAATCAGGGCAGTAAGCTACTAGAATGAAATCTACTTTTCATTACTTGTGTTCTTAAAAAATTTATGACTCAAAGGTATTTAACAATCATAAGGTGACTATATTTTATGTTATATGAAGAAAATTGATTTCATTTATTTGAAGTTATCATTTTTATACTAATTTCCAAAAAATGTGCTCAGATCATATGATAAAATGGAAAAGCCAAATTCTTTTTAATTTCAGGAAAAAGTCAGGTTACAATTGTGACGTCACAGGCCTGTTCTTGAGTTCTGACATTGGTTATAACTTCAAGAATCGTATTAGAAAACTCATGCTGTGGGGTTCTCCTTTTTAACCTCTGTACTCAGCATTCAGTGAGATGTTGAGAAGAAAGGTCATTTACTCACATTTCATGGAGGGTCTGAGCTCCACTCAGGTGTGACCACCATCAGCCCTGAATTTACTCCCCCACCCTCCCACCATCACCAAGGCTCCTTTTCTAAGCATGTGGCACTAACATCATGATTCCGTCTTCTGTCCCTCCCCCCCCACACACACCTTCTGAATCTGCTCCTTTCTTTGTGATGTCATTTCCCATAACTCTCCCTAGCTTCACAAGTGGGTAGGTCATAATTTTCCTGTCTATTCAGGCTCAAAAGTGTCATCAATTTCAGGCAGAAAAAAATGATATAAATCCACACTAAGATTATAAAACTTTAAAAACTCCAAAGAGGTAAAATCCTAAAAACAGCTAGAAAAAACACATCTACATATATACACAGTGTGTGTAGAAAGAGAGATGGAGAAAGCCTTTCCAGTGAATGAGAGTGACAATTGACTTCTTGCTAACAGCCACGAAAGCCAGAAGAACATGGAACTGACACTGCAATGAGGGGGGAGAAATAATTCTATACCCAGTGAGCACATCTTTCAAGAATAAGAGCTAAGTAAATACTCTTTACACAACAACAAAAAGCAACAGCACAGTAAAAGAAATTAAGGGTGTAATTCAGGTAGAGTCAAAATTTTCCCAGATAGAAGGTTCGAAATACAAGAAGAAAGTAAGTACAGATAAAGTTGCAAGATATATATAAACCTAATAAAATCTACTGTGTAAATATATCTCTGAAGAACTAAAACAAAGTAAAATCTTAAAAAACAACAGTGGTAGTAAATAAAGCAGGAGAGGATAAAAGAGTTAAAGTGCTCCACATTCCTTCCATTACCCAAAAAGAGGGTAACCATGATTATTTTAGAAGTGGTAAGTTGAGTAGGCATGGTGCAATTTCTGGGATAAGAATTAAGAGCACAAAAGCAAAGTGCGTGACTTTAAACCAGTGAAGAGGAAAGACAGAATTGAAAAATACTTAGTGAATCTAAAGGAAGTCATAAGAAGAGACAAAAATTTATAGAACAGGTGGGGAAAATCCAAATCACAAAGTAAGATATTACATTTAAACTCAAGTATGCCAGTAACCCAGTAAATGAATTAAATGTCAACACAATTTTTCCATAATAAAGAACTCAAATTTCTCCTCCTAAGGAAAACATTAGGTCCAAGTGTCTAAACTCACAACTTTTACTCTAGCATTAAAAAGAAAAATCAAAATGTAAATAAATTCATTTGAAGAACAGGAAATGTCTCATGTCGTTTTCTGAGACAAGCATAGCATCAATGAAAAATCTGACAAGAACAATAGGCAAAAGAAAATCACAGGCCAATCTCTCTTGAACGTATATGTAAAAAGTCTAAACAGAATATGGACAAACTGAATCCAGCAAAAAGTATACATGTCATTACTAAATTAGCTTTAACTCCACAGTGCAAGGCTGGTTTGATTATGGAAAATCAGTCAATATAATCCAAAACATTAACAGAACAAATGAAAAGTCACAGATGCAGAAATCTTGATAAAGATTTTCATGATAAAAATTACAAATTGCCTAATAAATTAAGAATAGAAGAGATTTTCCTCAGTCTAATAAGAGATTCTACAAAAAAAAATTTATGCAAAGCATATTTAAAGGTTAAAAAGTTGAAATCTTTTGAGATCAGGAACAAAACAAAAATGGCTCATACTGCACATTGCTTTCAACTTTGCAGTGGAGGGCTAGCCACCAGTAAGGCAAGAATTACAAAGAAAGGGAAAATATAAGACCTAGAAATGGAGGTGATGTGTTTTTAATTTGATGGGTGAAAATTCCTTTTTTTTAATTCAAGTATACTTAACATAGAGTGTTAATTACTTTCAGATGTACAGTATAACAATCCAACAATTTCATACATTACTCAGTGCCCATCAAACCATCAGTTTGTTCTATATATTCAAGAGTCTATTTTCTAATTTGTCTCTTTTTTTCTTTGTTTTGTTTCTTCAGTTTCCCATATGAAGGAAATCATATGGCATTTATATTTCTCTTACTGACTTATTTCACCTAGTATTAATATTAATATCTCTAGATTCATCCATGTTCTTATAAGATTATGTTGTTTGTGGAAATGCAAACTGGTGCAGCCACTGTGGAAAACAGTGTGGCGGTTCTTCAGAATATTAAAAATAGAATTCCATATGAACCAGTAATTCCACTAGTGGGTATTTACCCAAAGGAAAGAAAAACACTGATTTGAAAAGATGTATACACACCCGTATTTACTGCAGCAATTTATGATAGGCAAGATATGGAAGTAACCCAAGGGTCCATCATATATATATATTACTCAGCCATAAAAAAGAATGAAATCTTGTACATGCATGAACTCTTGGCTTAAATCTAGAGTGACACTTGAGACTAGTGGAGGTGTCCTTCTGATAAAGACTGTTGAGATAGTTATTCACATGGAAAAGCATAGATGAAATCAGAGTACTACTACATACACCATATATCAGAAACATCTGAAGGTAGATTAATGGCATGAATGTTAAAGGTAAAGGATAAAACATGTAGACAATTATATAGAAGAACATATTCATGACTTTGGGTAGAGAAGAGCTTCCTTAACAAGACCCCCCCCCAAAAAAGCCCCACTAATCCTAAATTTAACTATATTTCATTTAAGTACTCACAATTTACTAAAAGACAGGATAAAGACAGTGAAAAGAGGGTTTCCAAGATTTCCCATTTGCTAGCTCACTTGTTATTGGCACCACAACTGAGATATGGCCAGAGGATGACAAAAAGAGGAGACCAAATGGACGTGATGAATTTGGTTTGAGCATATTGAACTGGAAGTGCCATGAGATGCCCAAGTGGGACCCAGACTCTTGTAACTCTTACAACGGGAAGAGTTCACTCATGGGAATCCCATCGCCTTGGAGAACAAGCTTTCCCCAAATTATTATTCTTCACCGTCTTCCTTCCCATGATCTCACTCACACTTGCAGCTTTCAGTGCACCTGCAAAAAGGCATCTCCCTAAATCCACTTTTGCTAGTTACCCATCCCTCATCATGCACCTTTTACATCTGCTTATTGGACCTTTAGCTCCCGGAATTCATCATCTGTAAACACACACAATAATTTTCTCTCACAAACCATACCCTCCTTCTGACTTCACTTTTAATCATGTTTCTAATCACGCAGACATAAAACCCTCGAGTTCTTTTTGGTTCTTTCCTCTCCTTTCCTGCCTCCCTCCATAGCCAATCAATCACCAGGTCTTAGGAAGTTTTCTTCGTATGGTTAAGTTTGCATTTTCTATCCCTCCCCCTCCATTCCCGCCATCCACCCTCTGGGCCATCACATCTTAAATCTTTCATTCCTGAACTCCCATAAGATGCTTCTAAACCATCACTCTGCCTCTGATTCATCCATTCTCAGATCATTTCTCCCATGACTGTATCACTTCAGTGCTCAGAAATGATCAAGGGTGGCCATTGCCCAGAGCAAACACTGGGGAGTCTGGCCACATCCTGCCATGCACCCACTGTGTTCTGCGCTGCCATCAGTTATGATTGGACGCTGGTCCCTCCTTTTGCTGCCCCTCTACCTTTTCACATATACACCTCCTGAATGTTATCCCTCATTTCTGTTTTCTTAAATTATGGTTTTTTTATAATCTCATTTAAATGTGACCTGCACTTGAATCAGCCAAGTTAAGTTACCCCACGTCTGAAATGCCAAACTATGTCATCTCTCCTTCCTTACAAGACTGGTGTCACAGCGATTTGGTTGCAGTTTCTTGGCATGTTTTAATCTTGACTCACTAGATAATGAGCTGTCTGTGATCAGAGACACAAGGTCATGTAACTTTGTAGTCTCAGTGATACTTAACAAGGTATTTTCCACATAATAAACGATAAGTAATTATTTAATGAAGAGTCCATTCTTTTAACCATCATCTCATACAAAATTATTTAATGAAGAGTCCATTCTTTTAACTATCATCTCATACAAAATACTCACTTACTCTGGAATGGTAACTTTTTATAAAGGTTCACCTGCAATTTGTCTCCCATGGAAAAAAAAGAGGGTAAATATATTGTAAGTTCCTGTGAGCACACAGACAACTAGTTTTAAAGCATCCTTACTATGGATTTCCATATCTTGGCATATGTATACTTCACTGATAAGAGTATGTCCTCCCCTACATAACTAAAAGTTTTAAGAGATTATTTAAGAAAATCCAACTTATTCTCAATGTGCAGAGAGAGTCAAAATTGAGATATTTGTTGCCAAAAAAAAAAACTTAGTCCAAGAAGAAAATATGATTTACAGTGGTTTTGAGGCCATAAATCTTTTGATTTTCTCTAGCTGAGGATAATACCGACTTTTAAAATTAAGAAAGAAAGTATTATTTGGTACAACCAAGAAGAAGAGGGAGTGAAAGAGGATCAGGAGAAGGAGGGAACAGGAAAGGAGGAGAGGTTGAAGCCATGAAACGTGAGTTCTAAGTACACCTTACATCAAATTTTGCCTTCTTTCTTCCTTCTTTGGAAACAAAATGCTTCCTGCAGAAAAGCAGGCTTTGCAATGACAGGCTACTTGGGATGGCTGTGTTCGATTATTTGAGGAATCAGGATAGGGAGATAACAAACAGAAAGTCATAGATTATCCAGAACACTCATTTCAGTTATTAGCTTGGATTTGGTCACATCTCAGACTGTCACCTAGCAACATCCAAGTGCCTATGTGTCTATGATCAGTTCAGCAGAAGCTACCTCTTGCACTGTGAACAAAACCAGGTGCAGAAGTCAGATTCTTACATGTTTAGACTCCTCTTGTCTATTCCTAAGCAAGGGGTCCATGTGTACCCACCTTTACTTCTAGAAATCAGTGCATATCTGGGTCATCTGGGGGTTTCAGACTCTCCCACCATTGTAGTGAACTCAGCCCTCTTTGAGGCCTCTGAGTCCTTCAAGAGCAATAAGACAATCAGGACATCTCAAGATTCTTCTGGAAAAGTACATATTTCCTGGGTTATTTACCAGGGAAACCCCACAGCCCAACCCCAGAACAACTCTACACTGTTCGCTACATAAAGAACAGGTTCCTGAGCTTCTAGGCAGTCCAGACTCGTCAGTACTCAGAGCGCGGCATGGCTGCTCTCAGAAGGCACACTGCTGGCTACATGAGTCTACTCTTGTCCCAGCAATCTAGCATCTAGAGTCTCCAGGGAGAAGACCAGCATCCTGTCCTTGAAGTTCTGGAGTTTCTCAGAATAGTCCCACAACCTAGCTGTCCTGAGCTTGGATGTGGCTTGAGGCCAGCTGGGGCTGGTTGAGCATGAATGGATACACCAGATCCAATCCCACTGGATGCAGACCTTCGTGGACATGCCATGAAGACATATGGGTCTCTTACTCTAGCTTCCTTTTGTGTTAGGCTCTTACTAAAGCCTTCTGAGGATCCTGGGCTACAAAGATATGAATGATTAACTCCATTATCTGCTCCCAACAATGGTCCCAGCCACTCTCTTCCTAGAGGAAAAAAGCAAGTGAGACACCCAATAATGAAGTCTTTAGAAGTTACTGGAGAGAGAGAAGGGAGAAAAGCACTTCACCTCTGATTAAGATTAAAGGAGCCAGCCCATAATCCCTGTTCCTTAAGAAATCCCCAGTCTCATGGCCCCTCGGACCAAGTCCTCAAGGACAGATATTAGAGGTGAAGGTTCACAGCACTGTACGTGATTTCAGTTCACAGACGTTGTAGGAGAATTCAGAGAAAAAATAAAGTTTTGTCATTATAGAAATGAGGCACTTTGGAGCCCCATGTAAAGTGACAGCTACCACCTAGAGTTTATACGTGTATGTATCCATCGGCCTCTGTCTTTAAAAGTTTTCTAACTAAGAATAGCAAAAAGACCTAGTTGAACCATAGCCCCTTCTCCCTCAGGATGTCAGTGTAGATTGGGGTTGGTGTCTCTAGGACAGGGTAGAGCAGTCCTAGGTCTGCTCATTGGCCCTGATTGCTCAGGATGCTGTACTAGTCTGTCGCCTGGAGTGGCTACACCTTCAAATCCCACTGGGCCACCTTCCTTACTGGGCTGGGCGGTTCCCAGCTTACTCGAGGGCTGTTTCACTTTAACCTGCCTTATACTGCTCTTCCATCTCATGGTGGTCCCCAGGGCTCCACATCACCCACCTGACTTCCTGTTCACAGCCTTCAAGGGACCCACATGTCTGATGCTAAATATAGCTAGGTTGGTCCTGACCTCTGCTTTTCTCCCTTAAGTCACCTAGCTTCTACCTACCATGGTTTCCAACACTTTGGGAAAACACTTTTTTTTTAAAGATTTTATTTTTATTTATGTGACAGAGACAGCCAGCGAGAGAGGGAACACAGCAGGGGAGTGGGAGAGGAAGAAGCAGGCTCCCAGCAGAGGAGCCCGATGTGGGACTCGATCCTGAAACGCCAGGATCACGCCCTGAGCCGAAGGCAGACGCTTAACGACTGCGCTACCCAGGCGCCCCTGGGAAAACACTTTTTGTCCTGATTCCAGCCTAGGTGTCCAGGGTCTATCTCAAGTATCTGATAGCTGGTAACCCCAACTCCATGAATGCCACCCACATGTGACCAGCGATACATAGCAAAATAAAACCGTCGGGAAGTTATTCTTTTTTTTTTTTTTATAAGATTTTATTTATTTATTTGACAGAGATAGAGACAGCCAGCGTGAGAGGGAACACAAGCAGGGGGAGTGGGAGAGGAAGAAGCAGGCTCATAGCAGAGGAGTGATGTGGGGCTCGATCCCACAACGCCGGGATCACGCCCTGAGCTGAAGGCAGAGGCTTAACCGCTGTGCCACCCAGGCGCCCCGGGAAGTTATTCTAACAAAGCACACGCATCACTTCTTTTAGATGAAGAAACACGCAAATGTCAAGGAGTCAGTCGGCGTCAAATCCACGCTGGTGTACAACACCATGCTAGACTTTGCAATGGAATAAAAAAAGGTCTTCAAGACATTGTCAGCACGGAACCTTCAAATCAAGTTGGAGGAAGTAAGATTTATGAGATTCCAAGTGTTTATCCAGTGCCAGCGACATGTATTATGTGAACACATAAGCAAGCCAGGACTGGCAGATAGAAGCCCAGCTATAAACTCAGACTGTATGATTAAGCAAGAAATTGTGTAAATTGAACAACTGTTGGAAATGTTCTGAGGCACTGTTAGCAGTCCGAGGTCCAAGACTGCACAGGGCAGGAAGAATAAAATGACTGGCACCTTTATATTCACTCTATAAAGGTTTAGCCAAGAAAGATCAAATATAGCTTAAGGAGGTAGAGAACGTCTCTGGGCTGGGACAGGGTCTGGAGCACCCGATCAGGTTAACACACACAGACGGTGGACTCGAGTCTCTTCCCCAGCCTCACTCAAGCATAGGTAAAGAGCGATAGCTCTGATCTCATTCCTGCGTTCTCATGGAACTGGGGTGGCAGTGGTGCTCCCCAAGGGAACAACTGATTGTTGGAAGAAAATAAATCTTTTTTTAAGATTTTATTTATTTCCTTGAGAGAGTGAGAGAGAAAGAGAGAAAAAGGGTGAGGGAGAAGCAGACTCTCCACTGAGAGGAGAGGCTGAGGCGGGACTCGATCCCAGGATCCTGAGATCGTGACCTGAGCCGAAAGCAGACCCTTAACTAACTGAGCCACCCAGGGGCCCCTGAAGGAAAATAAATCTTATATGTTGCAATGGTTTGTGGCCCTTCAAAGCTCAATGCTACTTGACCAAAATTCACTCCTTAATATTTAATTTCATTAAATAAATTGGAATTTATTTCTTAGTAGTTTGATATTAAAAATAAGTTCAGAAACACAGACCTAAGTCTTTTGATTAACATCGATTAAGCATTCATGAAAATTAAAAACTTACATACATCAAAAGACACTACAAAGGAAGTAAAAAGATAATCCAGAGGATGGGAGAAAATATTTGCAAATCATGTGTCTGGGTCAAATCATGATATGGATCTTGTATCCAACATATATGAAGAACATTTAAAACTCCGTGATAAAAAAGACAAATGGCCCAATTAAGACATGTGCAAAAATTTTGAATAGACATTTTTCCAAAGGTGACATTTGTCCAAAATGACCCACAAGTACACACACACACAAATATGTTCAACATCATTAATAGTCAAGGAATGCAAATCAAAACTGAAATAAGGTACGACTTCACACCCACTTTGGATGGCCATCATCTGAGAAGGGAAAAGACAAGCACTGGCAAGGGTGTAGAGAAAGGAGAACCCTCCAAGCTGCTGCTGGGAGCGTAGAGTGTCGCATACACTGTGGAAAGCATCAGGCAGTTCTTCTGAAGTTAGACACAGGATTCCCATATGACCCAGCAATTGTACTCTTAGGTATACGTCTGAGAGAACTGAAAACGTGTTCATGCAAAGACTTCTATACGTAAGTTCAAAACCATATTATTCATAACAAACCAACGGTGGCAAACAGTAGAAACAACCCAAATTTCCACATATTGATGAATGGATAAACAAAATGTGGTCTATCCATAAAATGGAGTGTTATTCAGCCATAAAAAGCTCAAAAGCATTATGGTAACTGAAAGATGCCCGACACAAAGGTTATATGATGTACGACTGCACTTACGTGAAATGCCCTGAGTAGATAGATTTACAGGGACAAGGTAGACCAGGGATTGCCAGGGGCTGGAGAGGAGGGAGTGGAGAGTGACCATGAAGAGTTAGTGGATTTCGTTTTGAAGTGGTGAAAACATTCTGGAATTAAATAACAGTTATGGTGGCACACCTTGCGAATATACTAAAAAAATAATGCTTCAAAGTGGTGAAATTTATGATATGTAAACTATATTTTATTTTATTTTATTTTTTTTAAAGATTTTATTTATTTATTCAACAGAGATAGAGACAGCCAGCGAGAGAGGGAACACAAGCAGGGGGAGTGGGAGAGGAAGAAGCAGGCTCATAGTGAAGGAGCCTGATGTGGGGCTCGATCCCATAACGCCAGGATCACGCCCTGAGCCGAAGGCAGACGCTTAACCGCTGTGCCACCCAGGCGCCCCATAAACTATATTTTAATTTTTTAATTGACCAAAGTGCTTTTTCTGGACAAACCTGTAGGTCCTGACAACACGTCTAAGATGTACGAGAAGCAGGGCAGTGACCTCCTCCCTCGTCGTCCCAGTGGATGAAGGGATGTCAGCCTGGTCATAGGCTCATCTCTCCCTAGATGCCGAGCCACGCTAGACCTTGCAACTTTTCCACTGAAACAAAATCAGCCAATGAAGCACGTGTGTGGCTCGGACATTGTGTCTGTCATCGAACTGCACGCGCAGCTCAGAGATGAATCTACTGATCGTTGCCGTGCCCTGCATGAAGCAAGCGTGGCCATGCCTGAGAGAATTGCTGAGCGGGTCTGGTGCTGTTAGCGACGAAAGCAGAGCAGTGATGGACTCAGATTTATAGGAGGATGACAGAGGAGAGACCCGCGCTGGCCGTATTTACTCTCTGCCCGTCCTCAGCAGAGGTGCGGTAAGTGAGGTTTCATTCTCCGTGATATTTCTCCAAAAACAAGCAGTATTCTGAGACAAGAAGAGTGCTAGGAGAAAGCCGTGGCTGTCAAGACCCAGGAGGGACCCTCCGCTAATCACGGCCTCTCTGGGGCAGAGACTGCAGCATTCCATGAGCTGAATTTACAGCCTCTGTCTCAAAAGATTTGAGAGAGATTATTCCAACTATAATCAGCAACCATCACCTCTAGAATCCGAGACTCCACACTTGTTCCTTCAAAAGTGATCCCGAAAATGTGTCTGTGGCTCCATTTTTTTCCCACTCGACTAAGGCATTTGTTTGGTTTTTTTGGTTTGCTGGAGGCTGCTGACATTGCAGACTTACCAGCAAGTGTGTCCGCAGGGAGCTGGGCTGGTAGAAACGGGCGGGGTGAATCGAACCGGACATTGTCCTGGAAGTGGGGTGGGAAGGAGGTGGAAACACAGGTGAAAACCCTGGCTTTAGGTCAGGGCTTCACCTGTAGTGGGACATGGGGAGGTTTGTGCTGTGCCTCCAGCCACCACAGCTGTGCCAGCCCTGGGGGCTCTGACAGCCACATTCCCCACCCCTGGGGGTCCTGCATCTTGAGAGCCTTAACCTCCAGGGGCTGCCCTGCCCCCTTTCAGGAGCCTCCAGTTTCCCCAGTGAGCCCTCCTGGAGGTCAGGTGTTTGCTAAAATCAGGCTATTTTTCAGGTCCACCCTGAGAACTATCTCCAGGGCCCATGACTTTGATAGCTGCCTTGTTCACCCTCCCAATACGGTCCCACCCTCCCTCCCCTCCATGCCACCCCTCCTGCGGGCCCCTCTTCTCCCTGCCTTTGTTCCAGCCTCACTGGAAGGAAGGGACAGCTGGTGGCCATCTCAGCAGAGCAGCCCCTTTTATTCTCGAAAATGGTTATTCCGTCACTCGACTAAATCTTCCTATTCCATCTTTCCCTCGAATTCACAGTTCTTCAAGCGCTAAAGCCTTGTCACTGCTCTCTGCAGGACCCTCGCTATCTCAATTGCCCCTCGCACTTTATTTGTGGACTCTCGGGCGGGGCGTTTCTATTTGTTGGCCTCTCATTATGGGAATGAGTAGCATGATTTAGCCGAAGCCTTTCTGTCTGCATTTTAATAACGATTCGTCACTAATTCCTTGTCTCTTTCCTTTAAAGGGGCTGCTGCCCGCTCAGCTTCCAGGCAGACGCCCCTCGCCACTAATGAGCTGGCTCTTTGTCTTAATTACGCTCCACCTGCTCCTTCCCTGCCATCTGACTCCCGGCCTGAGAGATGCTGGCGGGTCCCTACAGATGCGTGGAGGTTGTTGCCTCCTCACCCAGGGGGGTCAGCCGGCCACCTCACCAAGACCCCTCAAGAGTATGACAGCAAAAAGTGACAGCAAACTCTCAGCTTCAAACCACCCCCCGCCGAAATCTCCCAAAACAGAAGAAAAGCGAAAAATCAGCAAGAACCATCCATCCATATAAATTAGTTTAACAATAATAATAGATTTACAAGAGTTGTAAGGGATAAAAAAAAAAGTCTTGATTTTTTTTTCCATCATTGGAATTATTTCTCCTGGTATTATCGAGAGAGTGTGTGCCATCTACTCTTGGCCCCCTTACCCTCCGCAGAGCCATCAGAGATGCTGCCCGGTTCATTCCATCTGCCAGGGAGGCACCGAGGACTCTGTACCCACCGTGAACGTCCCATTCTGACCATCACCTCGTCTTGCTCAGGGTGATTTCCAGCACACATTCTTTACAAGAACACACAAGGAGCCTCTTCACACTCTGTCTATATTGATACTCTGCCTTATAATCTAAGCTTTTCCCAATGATGTACCATTTCAGGCTCGTGACTTTTTTTCTGATGTTTATCTAAATCTTTGTAACGGCAGATCTGTGTAATGTGACCGATCTATGTACTGTGTCTTTAGCTAGCCCATGCTCTTCAGCCTTCAGAAGAACATTCTCTACCTTTTCTTTATTTTCTCAATTCCCAAGAAGAACTGCAACCTGGTATGTCCTATCAGCACCTATTTTTCCAAAGACTTGAGTATTGCAACCCCTTCCTTCATAAAGACTTCTGCTCAGGGCTTTCCTATGTGTACAGATACGATCACCAGAATGATACATCCATCATTCGCAAGGATGCAGCCTGGATAAGGTCTGCCTGAAAAGGGTGGTAAATTTGGGTTGGTTATTATACATTCTCTTGCTTTACTGAAACTGAATACATTGACCGACAATGAACAGGCCAGGAGGGAAGAGCTTTCTCTGGACTGAAGGCGAAAAGAAAATATAACTGACCCCAAAAGTTGGTACCGGATGGCCCATACTCCAGCCAATTAGCAGAACTGGCATTCAGCCCGGCTTTGTCTCAGACGCTAAAAAAGGCGTTACAATTAGATTTCCCTGTCCTTGTGGCAAAATAAGGGTCAATTGTCTTGCATGCCCAATTGTGAGCGTGCCACCCTTATTGCAGCCTTCATCCATATGCCAAGAAATTATATGGGGATCAAATGCATACTGGCATTAGAGAATGACTCCAGATTGTTCTCAATGGTAGGATTTCATCTGAAAATAAGTGCTGATTTACATGAATTTACATCTAAAATGCAAATTAAAGGATTCCCCAATGGAGAGCAGAAGGAAAGTTGAAGGCAGCTAGCTTC
Organism: Ailuropoda melanoleuca; assembly: GCF_002007445.2. Classification (NCBI taxonomy): domain Eukaryota; kingdom Metazoa; phylum Chordata; class Mammalia; order Carnivora; family Ursidae; genus Ailuropoda; species Ailuropoda melanoleuca. The sequence goes on along the minus strand of NC_048220.1, from coordinate 143,060,574 downwards.
CCCCTTTATCTCAAAAGCAGAGGTCCCATTGGTCTTTAGAGCGGAAAACCCCGAAAGATGTCTCCACAGGCAGCCCCATACACAAAGTGTAAACTACTTGATTATGTGCACTCGGGACCCTTTCTGTTCCCCAGTGGTGATTCCGAGCCTCTGTCTTCCATCTGTCTGATTTCCACGGCAGAGGCAGTCGGCGCCTTCTCCACCGCCTGCTAACGGCGCAGGAGAAAGCACGGTGGGGAACGTCTGCTCCACCTTCAAAGAGAGAATGACTATGGGGGGCAAATGTTAACAGTTGGCCGGGGTGTCTGGTCAGTCCTGGGAGAGGAGCAGGCAATGTCTGTTGGGTGTCTTTGCTTCGACATTCACAGAGCAGCGTAGGAAGGGGCTATGGTGTCTGGAATCAGAATTGACATGCAAAGTAAGAGAAGTATGAGTGTGTGTGTGTGTGTGCGTGTGTGTGTGCGCGCATGTGGGTGTGTGTGTGCGCACGCATGTGGGTGTATGTACATGTGTGTACACATGTGACAGTCTTCTGTGTACTAAGTAACATGCTAAACTTTTTGTGCCAAGTGAAAATAAGATCTAGTTATAAAACTCTGTGTTTTGGGGAGCTGGGGTAGCTCGGTCAGCTAAAACATCTGCCTTCGGCCCAGGTCATGATCCCAGGGTCCTGGGATCGAGCCCCACGTTAGGCTCCCTGCTCAGCAGGAAGCCTACCTTCCCCTCTCCCTCTGTTCCCCTGTTCCTGCTCTCTTGCTTGCTCTCTCTCTACCTTAAATAAATAAATAAAATATTTAAAAAAAATACTCCATATATATGAATAGGTAACAGGTTGTACTCAGTACCTTGTGCCTCGGGCTATTGCCTACGGCGCTCTGGACGTGGAGCGCGGGCTCACTAGAGAAGTCAGCGGTGCCTTGCTGGGTGAGACAGGGAGCAGGAATTGGTGTGCTATGGTGCCTTCATGACTCCAGCAAGCATACGGGGGAAGGGAAGGTGCCTTATTAATCAGATACCATTTCTTCTTCAATACAAATTTAATATTTAGACTGAACATCCCTACCTGACCTTGAAAGGTAGTGTGTGGCCTTGTTCCTACAGGCTGCAGAAGTACGAGCAGATGGGCTCTGGTGCCCAGCCACGAGGACTGGCCCGCGGCCGCACCAAGAGCTGTGGGAACGGGTGGGGCTGTCCTTTTCATGTCATCCCTCTCAAGACTGTGTCCACCCCAGGGTCTCCAGGGCTGGGACGTCAGGAGTTCTTCCTGCGTCCCCCAAATTTCAGAGACAGTCACTTGCTGAGAAGAGGAGGAATCTGATGTTCGGAATGCATGTGCCTAAGAGAAGGACAGGGAGACTAATAGCAAATTTTTTCGTTTTTTTAGGAGTGACAGCATTTCCACACTTTTCTGGCCAGAGCTGCTTTTATTAAAAAGTAATCTTATATCTTTAAACATATCGATGTCCTTCTGGCACTTTAAGTAATCGGAAGCATATCATCTTTCCTTCCACGTGCTCTAGGATACCAGCTGGACCCAGTGCAAGTGCATTTCAGCCTTCAGCATCCCAGACGAACAGCTCTTCAAAGTTGGTGTCTTTCTCTGGCTAGTGAGCCTCCGTACTTTCACCTCAGTTGCCTGGAGTTCACAGGTCCTACCCTGAGCCTAGTAAGACCAGACAGCCCGCCACAGCCATGTGGGGCAGGGCTCAGGGCTCTGCAGTCACAGGGTCACACAGGGCATCCTTCGGGGACACCAAAATTACGGGCTTTGGCCAAAGGAAGCTGTGGGGGTGTCGATCTGCAGTTATCCAAGATCACCAACGGGCATTTGACTGAGGGACAGAAGCTGACTCACAGGGGACATGTTATGGGTGTGACTTTGAAATGCGGGTGTTGACCTTTTCCTTTCTTTTGAAATGTGTGTCTCGGTTTTGAAATTAAAAGGGAATATTTCTACATTTTGAAGGGAATAAGACAATGAAAGGCTGTTCTTCTCCCTTGCCTGCCCTCACCCAGTCGTGGGACACCAGCCTCCAGCCTCTGCCCCAGCAGATGTGCACGTGGATAGGGAAGCGGTGTTTCTTGTTAACAAAATACGATCCTGTTACGTGCATTCGTCCACACCACGTTTCTTGTTCCTTTATTGCGGGCATCCCTTGTGGTCAGTGCACGGAGAGGGCGGGGTAGATAGAGATCTAACACTATACATTTGTACATTTCTTCACAGACTCACAGACGTGCTTTACATAAATTGGATACATTATTATTCTGAACTGCAAGCTCAAGTTCTTTCTTTTTCCGTACCTTTTCCTCTTATCTTCCTTCCCCTCCCCACTCCAGGGCGTGGAAGCCCTCTCCCTGCCTCCCACCTAAGGACCCCTGTCGCAACACTGTACGCATTCTCACTTGTCACACAAACGTGTACACATGCACACGGTTCCTTTTACAGAAATGAAGACTGCTCGACTTCCAGCTCCCCGGTACTTTGTAGAAATCTTCCCAGTGGTCCGATGGCACTCCTGCCACATTCAGCGGATAACGGCAGGTACATCATGGTTGCTCAGCCTTCCAGCACTTTCCCTACTGATGGGCAATTAAATGGTTATCATTTTTGCCATCTGGAAATTATATCTTCGTCCAAATGTGCCTGCAAAAGTCTTGCATTCCTCTCAGCGAAATGGGTTCCCACGAGGGAAATGGCTAGGGAGACCAACGCGGTATTGCCGACTGTAATAGCCCTTGCCCAAGGAGATCCCAGTTCCCATCTTGCCAGAAACACCGTTTTCCTGCATTCTCTCTGCACAGCCCTGAAGCCAGTGCCTGCCTCCCTGAGGTTTCCAGGCAAACTCAGTCCCTTTCCCTTAATTTGCATCCCTGAATTTGAGCTTGCAAATGTTTATGAATCATTTGGGTGTGCTCTTCTCTGGATTTGCTATTCAGATTTTTGCCATTTGTCTTTGAATTGTCTTTCTTCAGTGATTTATAAAGCTCATTATTTTTTTAACAGTGTACTGGTTAAGCTCCCGGTTCAGAGGTCTCACTGGGAACGTATGCATCTCAGCTTTGCTGCTCAGTAGCCGGAGAACCATCTACCTCCCAAGCCTCGATTTTCTCATCTGTCGACTGGGGATAGGTATCCCTATCTCACAGGGATATGGGAAGACACGCTAAGTAAATAAAAATATTTACAACATAGGAATTGTTTAATTAAAACCATCATTTCTATTTATTTGGTTTGTGATTCTTAGAATTGACATAAGTTTTTAATTTTTATGTTAAAAATGTGTGTTCATTTCGAATGTTAAAGTTTTCATTGTTTCTGCCTTGGTTAGGGAAATGCCCATCTCCTTTCAGTCTGTGATGCACCTGTCCCAGCAGGGTCATAGACTTCTTAACCCCGTAAGTGCAGTTTCCTACTAAAGGCAGGAGGCCCCTCCAGTTCCCACCTGCTTGTGCTTCTGCCCTACAAACAGTTTCCATATTTTGTCCAGAGAGGACCACACTTTCTTGGGGTTGGGTTCACGAAATCCAGTGCTAGACCTTCACAGCCAGGGTCCCGGGGCACGATGAACCCCTGAAAGCCTAAGGCCCTTTTCATGCGGGACGCTAACTTGCTTCCTATGATGTGGGCAGCTTACAGTATAAAGTGTGTGCAATGGGAAGTAATTTAAATGATAATTTTGATTTGTTTAATACTGCCAATAGTTTTCTCTTGGTTTAAAGTTTTGCTTTCAAAAACAGTAAGTAATCATTGTTACTTTTTCAAGTATTTAAATGGAAGTTTGCCTTTGTACAGAGCTTTCCAATTATTATCATGAGCTATTCTTTCTAATATTTGCATGAGATAAGCAGTATGAGAACGCTTGTTTTGCCATAAAATAAATTACCTCAATGTCAATATCATCGATTTGCTTTTTAGCAAGGACTTTGTCATATCCTTCCTTGCCGCCGCTCATACTTTGATTTGTATCCATTTCTAACTAATGTTTGTAATTAACTGCTTTGGTAAGTAAAAGCAATGCAAATTAATGGAGTTTCTTTGTATTTAATTGCTGAATTACTGTTTTCACTGAGATTACAAATCATTTTGGCAAATATACATGGTTATGCTTTTTATTGCCAATGACTCAAGAAATTAATGATTTAATTGATTAACTCTAATTAATGATGGTAATTGATATTGGCTGCCCAGTCACATCTTTCCATTTCATTGGGTTTCATCATATTTTCTTCCATATTCAACGTGAGAAAAAAAAATCAGTCTCCAAAACAAAAGCCACTAATCCGTCATTGTGCCAGGACGGCACTGACAATTCCTTTCGGACCAGACATATTTATCTGCAATCCACACCTATTTCGTATATAATTCGTCGTGACTTCAGGAGTTATGGTGAAAACACTTTATAAAATGGCGTGTTCTGTCAAGGCAGGGTCTGGGATACAGTCTTCAACACCCTCGCGGCGCTCAAGCAGGCTCTTAAAAAGCACTTGCTGTCCCGTAGCTGGAGTAGCGCTGGAGCTTTCTGGCCAGCTTGTTTGGACCAGTGCTGATACCCCCACACCATTCTCGCTCATGCTCTTTTGTGGCTCTCCAGATCCCAAAACCTAGACCAGGGCTCCTTGGGGATCAAATATTAACTCCAAACTGCTCAGTCTGGCACTTGAGACACTCCTCCGTGGAGCGCCCTTCCACCCGACCCAGCTGGTCCAGCTGTTTTACCCTGTTTAACGAGGCTTTCCCTTCTAGATCCACCAGTTAGCTCGTCCCTCTACGTCTCCCCTCTGCAGGGGCTGAGGTTCTGCTGTGCTCACACCACTTCAGTCTGGATCAGTGACATATATCCGTAGTTTCGAGAAAGAAGTCCAAAGGTTGAGCCGACCTCACACGCCTCTCGCTAACCTGGTCTCAGCCGGGTGCCTCTCGCCTGGTCTCACCCCTCTCTATAACCCAGTCTGAGCTGTGGGGATGACTATTGCTCACTTTTCCACTGTCTCTTCACCTCCACTTTCCCAGCAGACAGAACTGCTCCCCACTTTTACCCAAACTTATCCCCTGTGCCTTTGAGGCTCTGACACCGCCAGCAGATCACACACCCCAGGGGCATATGATGTACAAGATGGTTTCCGTGGTCCTAGATCCATCTCAGAAGCTAGGCTTCATTGAGCCTTTCCTGGGAGAGTCCCTTCTGGGTTGGAGGTCCCCTAGAGCTTCTCTTGTAGGCCCTCTAGTACTCAAGCATGCGCCGTAATGGAGTGGACGGCAGTGAACAGCTCAGCCCTCATCCCTGTGCTGCTGGCAGCTGGCCGCTCTCAGCTAAGGACCACTTTGGAATTTGCTCTTGGTTGAAGAGCGCTGCCTCGCCCAACTTCATATGCCATTCAAAGGCCCAGCCTCCTCACACCAGTAGGGGAACACTGAAAGGGACCTTCTCAGCTCCAGAGCCCCCCACGCCCCATCCTCCGCCCCACCCAGGAATTAACTGAGGGCTTTCTTATGCCCACGTGACAGCTCAGCTCTCTATTCTGCCCCTTCCGGCTGCCCTCCCTCCCCGTCAGGTGTGCAACCCAAAAGCACTTCCCAATTCACTTTTGTACACAAATCTCCTTCTCAGAACTGCTTCCTGGGAAATGCAACCTGGAACATAGGACTGAGGGTAGCCCCTTGAGGTCAGGGAACATTTCATGGTCCATGTTGCATGCTATAGAGAAAGCTTTGCTTTAAATGGATTACTTTATGAAGCAAACGCAGACTGTGTTCTCTCTTTACACCGATAAACCAACAAAGAGTGAACAAAGAGGTAGAAAGATCTAGTAACCCTAATGGTGATTCCACTTGACATAAGCCAAGACTCAGAGTGTTTACAGTTTATAGCTATTACCAAGGTCACCATAAAGCAAGGTGGCTTCCTCAAAACACAGATAAGCCAGAAACCCTCCTTAAGAGAGAGAGCTCATGCACTGGCTACCACATGCTCCTCTCCGTTTCTGTTTTTATGTCTAAAAGACAGTAGGTGGCCTACACAAGTTCATGTTCACCTCATCCTGAGAGGCAGGCTGGACTGGCTTATAGTATTCCCTGGGGCTAACTACCCTCCAAGTAACGGGGCTAAAAAAAATGCATGCTGGCTCCAGACTCCTGTAATGAAATATTACATGTGCAGGATCCAAAGGCAATTGTGGAATTCGCCTGCAATGACGTGTCTCTGGGGGTTCAGGAGAACATGCTGTAGACAGAGCTGCCATCATGCAAGAAAACATTGGGGGGCTCCAATTCACAGAGGACAAGGAACTCTTCAGGCCAAAATACCTGGTGTTCTGTGGCCTCAGCGACAGCAGGTATCAGTCTCCGTCCTTTCCACACAGTGGGCAGGTGACCACACTCAGCTGGTCCCCCTCGTCCAGCGGCAGTGTGTTCTGTTGTCAGTATTTACCAGCTGCCGTGCCCAGTACTTTCTGTAGGCCAAGAACGGGGCTGAGGGCTTCACATGCACCTACCTTGGCTCATTTAATTCTCACAAAAGCCCCATGAGATTAGTGTAATTATTGATATTTTACAGGAAAAAAAAATTGGGGCTTAGAGACACCGAGTAATTGACTCCAGCCCACACTGCAGACAGGTGGACCAGGGTGATGCCCGTTGGACCCCTGGATGCTCAGTGGCACTGCCTCCTCACTTACTAAGTGCCCTCCAGCCCCGGATCCCAGCATCCACCAAGATTGTATTCCTCGTGGCAGGAAGAGTATCCATTGGTTGTTTCCATATCCCCTCCACATCAGGTGCCTAGCACCCTGGAAGAAAGCTGGGGTCGTGCAGGGGTGAGGAAGGAGGGAAGGAAGGAAGATGATGATGGGTTTGTGTCTGCGTCCTGGTCTATTTTTAAGAGAAAGCCCCATCGAGAGTAGATATTATCAGGCATCTATGTCATAATAATACCGTACAACCAGCACAAAAATTGGAACTCAGGTAACAATAAGCATTTTTTTTTTGCTTACACACCTGGGGGTCCCAGCTGGGCGTGGCACAGGTATGTGCTCCATGTGTCTCTCCTCCCCCTCCTGAACCAGATGTCCCTCTCACAGCGATGGTGGAAGGGCCAGGGGGCCAGCCCCATGGCACAGGTGTTTTCCAAGTCTTTGCCCACACTGGTTCTACCGATGTTCCACTGGTCAAGAGAAAAGTCCAGGGATGTGAGGACAAGGGGGGTGGGAGGCAGGTGGGAGGTGTGGTTCTGGATGGTACTCGAATATACCAAGATAGTACAACTGTGTCCGAGCATGGTGACAACAGTGCTGCTGTCCCTCCCAGACAAACGTCACTCATCCTCCAGATTATTCCCACAACCCCCTTGGGCTGCCCCTACCCCCTGGCATCTTCAGTCACAGTGGGGTCAATAAGCCACTTTAAATAGAACAGTGTGAGAAACACGCTCTGATTGTAAATGCAAAATAAGTATTTCGATTTAAAGCATAAAATCGTTTTTATTATCCATTGTTTCAAATCATCCATGCTTCTGCTCCCCCTTTATTTACACGTTTAGTCAAGATCTGTCCTAGTTTTGAATTATGCCTTTGTCATATTTAAGGCCAGTCCCCTCTCAAATATTTGGTTATCATCATCCTTCCAGATCAAAGTAATAGAAATCGATGGGACTTGTTTATAGTGTAATTTTTCCAGCCTCAAATTCTCCCTATTTTGACAGGTCTAAAACGTTAATGGTAGATACATAGTAAACACAGAGAAAAGAATTATTAAGTACGTAGAGAATAGACCATGATATTTATGTAAATTTGTTATCATGGTTACATTTATAAATGTTTCAGTATTTTGCATTTATGTAACAGAAATGCTTATGATGCGCCCAGTAAATAAGAGGATAAAATATAACACTGCTAACTAAGGCCAGGACCACAGAAAGGAGCAACATTCTCGACATTCTCGGTGACATTCTCTTAAAATACTGTGTGTCAGCTGGTAACATCAGTCTGGACCACTAAGAAAGGGAGCCCGTTTCTCATAAGGCAAGCAGGCGATGAGTGAGAGCCAGACAGACAAAAGACAAGCCTGGGACCTAACAGGAGCACCTAGTGAGTTAGTGCAGCCAGGAAGCAGAACATGCTTGCAAAGACAGGTGCAGACTGCCTCCAGGGCTCATGGATGGGGGACCCATGGAGGGACCACAAGTCTCCCTGCCCAGAGAGGGTCTGGAGCTCGGGAGCCAGGCTGGCGGCAGCTGTGTGGTCCTGTCACATGACTGCAGCCCAGATTCCCAGAGGACAGACCTCCCCCCGCCCGCCCGGGTTCGAACTTGAGATTGTCAAGGTTTGGGGAGCAACAGAGAGCTATTTGGGGTTCTCCGAAGTGAAGCAGAAGGGAGTTACTTCAAGACTGTGGTGGTCATGGGTGACGTCCAGCCTCCTTTGCCTTCCTCTACCTGCATAGTTGTGTGGGTGTTTGCTTTTACTTGTGACGCTTGTTTACACATTACAGACCAGAAAAATGTCCCTCGGCTCCCCTGTCCCGCTCCACCTCTCTCAATCATGAGGGATCCATTTTTTAGGTTTTTTTCTTTTTTAATGATTTTATTTATTTATTTGAGACAAAGAGACATAGCCAAGGAGGGGTGAGTGGAGGGGAAGAGGGAGCAGCAGACTCCCCATTGAGCAGGGAGCCTGATGTGATTCGGGGCTCGATCCCAGGGCCCTGAGATCATGACCCAAGCCAATGGCAGATGCTTCACCGACTGAGCCACTGAGCCCCTCACAGTTATTTTCTATTTTATAGTAATGACCGCTGCTTTCCTGGAGCGCCATTAACCAGGGTCTCTAGATCTCTGGGCAGAAAAATGCAAAGATCCGAGAAATGAGTCCATGTGATGAGGTATTTGTCTACGAGGAAAGCCCCACAGCCCCCAGGAGGGCCAGAGCGTCATTTGCACAGCATCTGAAGCCGTGGCCCAGGATGGCCAACCCCACACACGGACGTCTCTAGCAGAAGGACACACGAGGCTAATGGAACAAATGTGGACAAAAGCATGAATTGTTGCCATGGCCAGGAAGGCGAGAGGAGAGAGGCTGGAAGCATGGCTCAGCTGGCCTGCGTTCACACGGCAACATGACAAGAGGCAGTACAAACCTGCTACCCCCGAGGTGCCCGTGTGCAGAGGTTTGAGCCGACCCAACAAACAAGATGGGTACAGGATCTCCGGGTAAAAAATGATGGGCATGTCTTGCACAAATACAAGGTGATAGGCATGCATGTGATCTTAAGATGGAAAGAAATTTGGATGGGGGAGAGAACAGATGACAACACACTTGATCCTGCAATGTCTTCAGATATAAATGCTGGGCAATAAAATCCTATGTGTCAGTCTCACATGGGGTGAGCCTGGGGACACACGTGTAAGTGCAACGCTGGGACCCCTTCCCCAGGGGACCCCAAGCCTCCACACTGAAGGCAGACAGGGCTCTGCGGCATCCGATGATTTGTGACTCTTACCCACAAACTCATCTAAGCAACGTTGACAGGGGCCATTTCTCATTCGGTAACAAAACAGATAAATCTAGATTTCAGAAGTGGACAGATACAAAGAAGAGAAGATCTGATGTGGATAAATCCGTGGCAGAATAGCCGGAGGGAAATGATCAGCTCGGTATAGAGGAGACGCTGCCACTTGGAAGAAAACAACACGGAAGATGGCCTGGCTGGTCGGGAGGGTAATGAATTGTGTGGGGTAGGGCTCAGCTCCACTGCCACTGGTGATGAATTCCCTCCCGAGCCAGAGGAGGAAAGGCATTTAGAATTAATGTGCAATGAGAACCCCTTATTGGGTCTTGGTAAGTCCATTTTGAAATGGTTCGTTCTCTTTTGAATCTCCTGTTACCAAAGGGAGCTTCAAACATTAGTTGGAAGGTCACTATTACAGGAGATTAGGTGATTCTTGGATCCAGCTGCAACAAAGGTCCCCCAGGAAAAGGCTTGATCAAGAGGGAAGACACAGAGGAGGACGAGAGAAAAATTGCCCTCTTGCATTAAGATAATGTAAGGTGGCCACGGGCCCTGCTCCAGTTTAATTAGGACCTGAGTTGCACAATCGAGTCTGGCTGTCAGGTTGTGGCATCCTATGCCTTAAGGAATGTCGAGAAATGAGGTTAGCAGGTTCCAGGGCACTAGGAAAACACAGTCCTACCGAAGAGCTGAGGACATACCAGCTGCTGGCTCTTTGCTCAGCTCTAACAGACCACCTACAGCAATCGTTCCCTGCAGTCACCCGAGGAACTTCAAAACCACTGATGTTCGAATCCCAAACCCAGAGACTGGGATTTCATTGGTGGGGGGACTAGTCCAGCTCTGGAACTTTCAGAATATTTACAGCAGATTCGAAGGTGCAGAGAACTCGCGAACCACTGCTCTAGATACATGCTTTCTTTCTTCCTTTTCTTCCCCCCAATTCGCTAGGCGTAGGCAGCAGGACGTCTCTGGAATGCGCCGGCGAGGCAGGCATGGCAGTGGGAATGGCAGGGGGAGCAGCCGCAGCAGGGAGACAGGTGCGCCTTCTCGATCTCTACCTATTAGAGAGTTACTGTAGTGTTCCTATTAATAATCCTCAATGTACAGGTGAGCAGACCGAGGCAGAGGTTAATTGTGCCACCTGCCAGAGATCACAGAGCCAGGAAGTAGACGCGCCAGGCTCCGCCCCACCCTGGACGCCATCCCCAGACGCCTCGGCTCCCTCAGCAGGGTAAGCTGGAGCCTGGTCCCCTCCTGTCCGGAAGGCAGCTGCAGGTGCACCTCTCCTTAGCTTCTCTGCCATCATCTCTTCCAGGGTGACCCACACCCTGCCCTGGCTTTGCTTCCTCCGTGCTCCCCCTTCTCTTTCCCATACCGAGGGCAGCACTGCTCTTAGGGGAGCACAGGGGACGTGGCCCGTGCAGCTCATGCAGAAGCCAGCCCTTCCCATCAGCTGCCTCTGTCTCTCCTCTTGAGAAGGGCTGGGACCCTGTCTCAGCTGCCCCGTCTACCGGCCATGACTCCTCTTTCCATTTGCTTAACCACCTCTGCCTCCATCTGCATGTTCCACGTGGGCTCGGGAGCTGTGGGCTCTGGCCCGTGCCCAGTGGCATCTGTGGGCAGCAAGGTGCTGCTCGCTCCACATCCCAGCGCTAGAGCCACCGGGGCCTGACAAAGAGCATCCCCTGCACACCAGGAAGGAGCACCTGCTCTAATGGGAGCCTCCTCACTTGTCGGGGTCCTTTTGTTTAACCGGAGGAGAGGATCTTTTAGTCTTTGATTAATTACTATTCGGGGCAGGATGACGTCATTTTGTGGTTACACAGCCCATTAGAAAATTGAAATCTGGCACTTGATTTGGTATGCTGCACTCCCTGCTGGAAAAAAATTTACTTTCCTTGACGCTCACCTACTACACGACAGACCCTTGAGAGGGACACAGGATGTGGAGTCCCCATGGCTTCCCCAGGGGCAGGGACAGACAGAGTCCAGCCCAGAAATCCAGAGGAGTGGGTGGGTGGACAGAGCATGCAAGGGTGACCAGCTCACTCTGAAAAGTGTAGATGCCGTCCTTGGAAAAGAAACCCATCCCACGTCTGGGACTGGATTCCAGAACTGGAAAAGACCCTAGCAGGAGGCATTCATCTGCTAACAGAACACAGTGTGAGTGCTGGCCTTTCACGAGCTTCTTCCACGTGGAAGCTGTTTCTCCGATTTTCTGAGGCTGGTGGGTGGTGTGGACCGCTGACCCCTGTGGACCTGCTGGTGGGGGAGAGGAGACTGAAACCCCCCTGGATACCCAGAACGCTCAGAATGAGCTGTGAAGTCTGACCAAATGCCAACCCCACTCTCCCAACCCCGCCTCCTCCATGTAGCAAACACCTAGGCCCTCCTGCCCCAGCCCACCTCCCACTCTGCCCCCTGCAGGAGCCCGCCAGCCTCTCCTCCTGGCCTCTCCCCTAGGCTCACATGCCTGGGGAGGAAACATTTGGGGGGGGGCAGCCACATCGCCCTGAACAGGAAGCACGCAATGCTTTCCCAGGCTTCGAGAAGACCCTGAGTGTTCCCCTCTGGCCACTGACAACTACCTGCCTGGACCCTATGTCAGGCTCAGGTGTCAGAGCAAGGCCAGCTGGGCCCATGTCCCACATGCTGAGGGATGCACACATTCCAGAAACTGGAGGAAATGCCAGGCATGCAGCTTTTCTTTTCTCTCTGAAAAAATGCAAGTCTCCGGCTTCACTGTACAGAAGTGCATTTGGGGCGAACAGCAGAAAATGGAGGAGTAGGTGGGGTTCACATGCTGCTGCCCAGGGAGGCCTCCCCCGGTTCCGTCTTCACCCCTTCCCACCCCTCCGAGAGGACAGGGAAGAAAAGATGAGACCCCGAGCCTCAGGTCTACGGTTCTCTCATCTCTGAGATCTCAATCCTAAAAAAAAATAAAAACAAAGAAAAATGAAAGCACATCACGAAGTGTTGCAACAGTAATTGTGTGGAAAATTCACTGGAACCGAGAAGTACCGTGTGTCCTCTAGCACCCACTCCATAAATCAAGCAGAAAATAGTAACGCTATGCATGTGTTTGTGTGCAAGCATGATACGAGAGTTTTCTTTTTCTTTCTTTCTTTTTTTTTTTTTTTGCTTTTTGCAAATATGACAGAAACAAATATTCAGGGTTCTTTCTTCTCCATTTCAAGTTTGGAGCTGAAATCTAGAATCAGCCCGCCTGCACCCCCCACCCCCCGCCGATCCCGCTGGTGTCACGGCCCAGCGGTGGGTGCGTGCGTGTGGGCACAGCCCAGACGAGAAGGGCTGGCCTCGATGTCCCCCTGGGAAGGAGGGGATGGCATCAGAATACCACACCTGTGTTTCCCTTCACCTCAAAATGCAGATTAGGAGATCGGTCCAAGATCAGAAAACTACGGTAGATTCGGTCCCTGGAAACCAACGTGCTGGATGCTTCTCCTCATGAGAAGCTGCACTGCGAGCCCCCCAGCAGAGCCTGGACCAGCTCTGCTTGTACTGACAGGTCAGGAGTTGCTCTGGGATGGGGAGATCCCTGGGGCAGAAAGTGCTGGCACTGAATAGCTCAAGCCAAAGGAAGAGGTTCACTCTCTCACCTGCAGAGCTGATCAAGCCCCCAACCCCTGGATTGGAAATGGAAGCTTCCTATGAGGTGGACGGAGACCCAGAGCTCCCAGGACAGTCCCAGCAAGGACATGCCCCTTAGCCAGCAGCCAGCGACATCCATCCCTCTTACAGCCTGGAGGAACAGCAGCCGGTGGGGCTAGGCTTTCCAGTCATGCCCCTTAGGATTCCACCTGGGAGGTAGCCCCTCACCCAATGGTCTCCACTAGGCAGCAAGGCCCCCCTCAAGGCCAGAGACCGGAATCCCCGTTCCACCACACTCCTGACTTTCCCCGTCAAAATCAGAGGCTGTCCCTTAACTCTGGGACGGTAGGTGGCCCAGGCCATCTCTCTATGCTTCTCCTGTGGGACAAGTTGAAAATGACCCTGGCACATCCCACGGACCCAGCTTTCTGGAAGGGAGTCCCCAGGTACCCGCCAGCCATCTGTGGCCAGCCAGCAAAAGTGCTGCCTGTCCCCTCCCTGGTCACAGAGGACTTCCTGCATCGCGATTTTGTTCCCCTTCTCCCTCTAGTATCCCTGCCCCCTCCCCAACGGCAGCCCCACTCTGCAACCTTGCAGCTCCTGCCAGTCACCTCTCAACCCCCCCCTCCCTTCCGCTCCCACTCCAGCAAAGCCCCAGGGCTCTGGCCCAGGACAGATCAACACAGAGAGCCTTGGAGATTTCTGGAAACACAGGCTGGAGTGTGGGCTATGAAGGACTCAAGTTTCAGGTGTCATAACTAGACAATGGTTGTACCAACTCTGTAGTTCCAAGCAGTTGATTTCCCAATGGCCCCTGGAGTCCCTGCCTTGTCCATCACGGGCCCCTGGCTGAGCTATGCAGATAGGTGACAGCCGGTGTCCATCCTGTGGAAACAGGGACACAGGCCATAGGACCGACTTCATTCTTGCCAGGATTATTCATTTTTCATTCCACCAATACACAGGGAGCAAGAGGAAGCCGTTTTTAGTCAACACCTTCAGAGCCTCTGGACCAACCCAGAGTGTTGTAAAGGATGGTCCTCTACGAAGTATGTGGAAACCGTGTCCAGGCTGTGTGTTCACATGGGATTCCTCTGTTCTCTCCCGGGATGCCACCCGGCTTTCCTGCCAGCTACTGAGACCAGCGTTTTCACCTTGACTTCAGAGATCGCGAGGCTGATGCTGACCCAGGGAGCTGCCTGAAGTCACTCCAATAGCAGAGGGAGCCGCGTCATCTCATGAGGCTGGCGGTCCAGGGGGAGGGACAGATGACCAAGGCATATGCTGTTCTGACAAACAGAAGTCAGCAATGTTTTTTTAAAGAAAATTTACCTTTGTCAATAAAAGGAAAAAAGACCTCAAGGTAAGTGGATTATGTTTTCCTAAAATGACTACAGCAATATTTCGAGTTCTGCAACCTCTTTCAGAGCCTCCTGCTTCATCGAGAGTTGGAGTCTATTCTCCTTTCTCTCTGTTCCTGGGTGTGTTTTCCCAAATGCATCAGAAAATAAAGCATGGCAGGGAAGGCACGGGTGACTTCCGGGGCCCGGTCACAAAAGGTGGAAAGGGTTGTGCTTGGCTCTCTCTCCCTCTCTCTCGTTCTTTCCTTCTCTCCTTCACGAGAGGAGCTTTGGAATCCTAATCCCCCAAGCAGGGAATGAGCTAGGCCGTGCTAGAAAGACCATGTCAAGAGACCATGGACACCTGAGACCCCCAGCTGTTGGGGTGCCCCCAATCCAGGCAGCACACATGCGAGCAAAGAAGCCTTGGAGATGACCCCACCACAGAAACTGTCCGACTGTCATCCCATGAGGGACCCCAAGCCAGGAACCTCCTGGACTATGCTGAATTCCTGACCAGAGAAACCAGGGGAGATGATGAACGATCACTATTATATTGGGTCACTTTGTCATTCAGGAATAGATAACAAACAAGAGACACAGGTGCACACGCTCTCTGCTGATTCACTGCTTGTCTGTTTAGGGGAAGTGAGACATTCAGCTCCTCGGCACCATCCTTCCCCATTAACCACCCGACTCATGGAAGAAGGCCATCCCCCCAACAGATGTTCGTCACCGGACAGAAAGCAGTTTTTACATAGAGGTATCCTGGATGGGGAGTTCAGAGGAAGCATGCATGGGGACAGACATCCCGCTGCTGACACACAGGGCAAGATCCTGACCTGGTAACTGCGGGCCTCACCACAAGGAGAGCTAAGCAGCCCCATCCGCTGGGCGGTGGGTGCAGGTGAGGTCCCTGTGCAGGGCTGAGGGACGGAGCGCCGCGGGGGAGGCAACCATGACAGGGTGGTGAGGAGAGGTCTCAGCCATGACCGGGGAATGAAGTGAGTTCCATTCACGTGTGTCTGTACCTAGTTTGGTTATGGTGTGGTGCTGAGGACCTGCGGGTCCTAACCTGCCTTTCTCTTTCGAAGTCTCACCAATATTCGGCCAATCAGTAGCCAGAATGACCATTTTTCATTCTCAGCTAAAAGTTATGGAATAAAGAATGGGTTGCTGCCATGAAATTCCTTTCTCTGTGAATGGGAGTCATGACGCACCTGCTGCATCATGACAGGTGACCAGCTGTACCTGCTCCCACTTCGTGCAGAAGTATTATTTGTAACGGGCAGTTAGTAATGGAATATAGCCTTCAAGTCAGTAATGAAAAGGCTATACTGTAGAAAATGCTTTGGGCTCCCGGAGAGATGCTAAAATAAGTTTCAGTGGGCCCAAGACAAACAGCTGACAACAGGTGACAGTCTTCATAAAGCTCAGACACGCAGTGAGGGGAGCCTATTGAACTGTTGAGTAAGGGTTCGGTTACTAAAGAGTTCAGTGCCCTGGGCATCAGACTGCCACAAAGAAAAGCTATTTTGTCTTTTAAATATAATGGATCCCATCATCTTAGGTGATTTGGAACTCTCAAAAACAAGAAGAGAAAAGGTGACCAAGCACCCATTTGTCTCTCCTCTTCCT
This sequence comes from Ailuropoda melanoleuca, assembly GCF_002007445.2. Lineage (NCBI taxonomy): Eukaryota > Metazoa > Chordata > Mammalia > Carnivora > Ursidae > Ailuropoda > Ailuropoda melanoleuca. Next base: position 143,044,476 of record NC_048220.1, on the reverse strand, counting down.
GCTGAGACACCAGTAAAGTTAGAGTTAGAGTAAAATGATTACTAGAGTGAGAGAGAGCAACAGAGGATGGAGGAATGAACTCATACTGGCAAAGAGAACAGGAAAAGATTTGTCAACAAGTGAGAAATTTCACCAAATTTCAGGAAACTTGAAAAGTGATAACCTGAAACCCACAGAGAGGAAATAGAGCAGAGGGTAAGGACCATGATGGCACTAATGACAGTGATGGCAATGACCGTATCAGGGGCATGCACCAAGTGAAGGTCATGTCTATGCCCAGTGGGACCTTTGACACATATTCTCACATCTGGAGCTCACAACAGCCCTGAAAGATCAGCACAGTTACTCTCTCTGTTTGTAGCTGAGAAGACGGAGGCACAGAGGGGTCACGTAACTTGCCCAAGGTCATAGGGCATGGGAGCATGGAAGCCAGGATGGATGCCCAGGAGGTCTGGCTTCCAATCTCATGTTATGCCCAGAAGAGGGAGATAAACCGTCATGCTCAGAACCTAGGAGAAGCTCTAGACCCAGCGGTGGCAGGCAGTGTGGATAGATATGGAAGGAAAACAACAGAAAAAGGGATGGAGGATGGAGGGATCGAGAGTCCAATTGTGAAATGTCTGCCTGAGTTCACCCTCCAATTCCCTGCCCCTAACCCCCAGATTTTGGTGAAAACAGAGCTCCAACATCCCAGACTCCTCCAGGCAAAGTAGATAAGATAGATGCATGGATGGATGGGTGGATGGTTGGATGGATGGATGGACAGACAGGTGAATTAAACCTTACCCCAAATCCACCATCTACTCATTTACCCAAAAGTAAGGCCTGTTACTCAAAAAGCCTCCCCAACATATACAGAGATCTCTGGAACTATTCTTATTCAGAAGCCAGATTTCCACACATATTAGCAAAGGAAATTTATACCAGCTATCTGGATAAATTAACCCATCTGCCACCCTTAAGCCACACTGTAAGGATCGTGCAATATATAGAGAAAGCCATCAGAGGGAAAGAAAAGGACAGGCAAGAGGGACAAATAATTCAACTGACATTTGGGGAGAGATGTGGGGGAAACTGATACTTCAGAGAAGAGACCTCTCCCCAGAATAAAGCCCCTCTAAATTCCTCAGTGATTTGAAATATCACTGCATCCATCAGATACGCCGTCCCGGCTCGCCCCCTCCTTTCCTTCGGTTCTGTGTGCCAATGTCACCATATGAGCAAGGCCCAAGAGGTCCAGAACGTGACACGTAGGGAAAAAGTGGAATGACAGGAAGGTTCTAAAGGCCGTTTTAAACTAACGCTGAGGAGGTGGGTGGCGACTCTCACAAGAGCAGTTTCCAGAAGCTTTGAAGTTCTACCACAAACACAGCCAAGATCTAACCCAAAGTACAGTCTCTTGACCCCCCCTGAATGCGTGTCACCTGTCCCTTCCCTCCATGCCTCCTGCCACCACCGTCATCCAGACCCCTCACCTCTTCCTCCACTGACTGACCTCAGCATTCCCCGAGCTCCAGGCTCTGCCCTTCCTCTGCCAGTCCCCCTTCGGCCAGAAGGAGATCCCATTCCCCCAGAGCCCCGACCCTCCCTCCCCAGATGGTCACCATTGCCACTCTCCTCACAGGGCCCCACAGGCCGAAAGGTCCTCCCTCCTTCCTGCCCCGTGCGTGCCCCTGGATGCCTGCAGCCCACACGGCCTGGGCCACCGCACCGACGGCTCCCTCGCGCGCACAGCGAAGTTCTCCAACTGTGGCATGCGTGTCAGGTGCTTCTCTGTGCTGCTAGAGACCGGGTCTCGCACGTTTGGTAAGCAGGCAGTTATCCAATTAAGATTTGTTAACTAGCGGAGCAACAGAGGTAGAAAAGATCAAATATTTCCTCTTTATGTTTCAATTTAATCACATGTCAATACATTAGATGAATGCATATTTTCTATTTTAATTACAGGTTCCACCACTAATTTCTGCGATTTTTCATTCCTGTGATTTTATAGCCATACTTAGATGTTATTCAGATGTTATTAAATTACTAAGTTCCCTACAATGATACGATTTATTTAAGTGTGTTTAGGTGGTCAGGAAATACACATTAACCACGGGGGAAATGGAAGGGAAATTCAGGCAGCCCGATGCGGAGCGCTCGGCTGGGCCTGGCCAGCAGGTGCATGTGGACAAGTGCTGTGTGAGGAGGACGGCAGAGTGAATCTGAGATTCAAATGTCAGCCTCGTGATTCTCCCCATTAGTGCAAGCTGAGCGGGCTCTCCGTGGCCCCCGCTTGTGAGTCTCACATCAAGGATGTTGACAGCAGTCGGTTCCTCCCCGGGTCTAATGAGCAGCTCTGGGAGCGGGAAAGGGAAGTCCTGGTAATTCTCACCATCGCCTCCAGTGCTTTTAATCAGTGCTAAGAAGCTTCCTGTGAAAATTGGCACTAATTACACATCCCTCAGAAACGGCGTTGGGTTTACTGCAGCTCTGCGCCAAGCCGGCTGTGAACACAAGTGTTACTCCCTTCTGTACAGGGGGGGTACCTGACTTAGAAGTGGAACAAAGCAGGGTGTGAAGGTCGCACGGGAGAGCACTCTAACCAAGCTGTGAGAAGCCGGAGGTCAGCAGGCAATGCAGTGCAGCGTCGTCGGGGGGCAGCTCTCACAACCCCACTGCGCACCCCCCACAACAGCCCAGCCTCACCGATCACCAGAACCAAATACAACCCCTTGGTGGAGCGTTCCTGGGGGCCCCGCCCTATAAACTGCTGTAGCTTTTCTCTGCCCCCGAAGTTTACATCTGAGAGACAAAATCCCTGGTTCTGATGCCAGTGGACCTTGCATCTGCTGGCCTGCCTCCCAGAGGCCCTGGGTCCCTCTTTAGAGCACTTGGCTCTCCGGTTCCTGCCCAGACACTCCCTGGGTGCATCCTAGAGGCTGGCATGGTCACCAGACCCCATTCAAGGCTGTTCTGCAGTCCCAGCAGCAGGGCATGCCAACCCGGAAGGCAGCTCTCCTGACCTCACCTGAAACTTTTTCACTTCCCATAACAAGAGAGAGGCATCTCCTGATCTGTCATTTCAGCCCCTCCTCAATTAGTCCCATTTACAACAGACCCACTAATTATCCCAGTGACCAAGTCTCACTGGAACTGCTTATTGAAATACAGGACCAACCCTGCCCAGAGAGGTCCAATGACCTCTAGAAGGGGACCCCAGAAAAACATCCAGCTCCATCATGTTTTGGACTGAATTGTGTTCCCCAAACTCACATGTCAAGGCCGTGACTCTAAGTGCCTCAGAATGCGAGTGTATTTAGACATAGGGTTTTAACGAGGCAGTTAGACAGCGACAGACAGGTGTCCCCGCAAGGAGAGATTAGGGCGCGCAGAGGAGATGCCAGGGGCCGGAGCACACAGAGGACCCTGCGGGGAGGCAACAAGATGGTGGCCCTCTTCACGCCCGGGAGGAGGCCTCAGGAGAAGCCAGCCCTGTCAACCCCTCCACCCCAGACTTGCAGCCTCCAGGAGAGAGGCTGGGAAAACGTAAAGGTCTGTGTTGAAGCGGCCCAGCCTCGGTGCTTTGCGATGGCTGCCCAAGGAGACTAGGACACGTCATTGCACATACACACCCGAACGTCAGCAAACCAGGCCGTGCGTCCTTGCCGGGTGACGTCAGACTTCTCTCCTCATCTTACCCCTTCTTAAACCTTTCACCCCTGTCAATGACCCTCTTCTCTGCTGGAACCTCTGCCCCCAAAGTGCCACACTGCAGCTTCCTGTTGTCCGATCATCCCAGGAGCTGTGTCATTCCTGTGCAGGATGCCCTTGTAACCTGGGAGAATCTCACGCTAATGCATTCCTGGAACAAACGTATTTACTCCCTCACTAGTGTGACGGGTGCTCATGGAGCCCACATCCAGGCTCAGAGTGATGTCTTGGATTAAAGATACAAGTTATTGGTTCACGTGGGTCATGCCACCCCCCAGTTCTTACACAGACCCTGGGCTTCACACTCCCTTCCACAGCTGGTTCCCAGCAGTGCGCTCCGCACCACGGTGGGCATGCATACAACAGGCGCCTATCACCTTCATCATCCAGGACCCCCTTCTTCTGAGAGCAGCATCCCCTTGCTGGATCTCCTCCTCCCACTTCCCCACACAGTTCTTGCAGGAATGACCCTGTGTCCAGGTGCCCCTGTCCCACTCGGGCACCTACAATTACATTCTGGGCTTCCTGATGCAGGACCAGAGGTCACATCTGGATGGCCTCTTTCAGTGGCTAAAACAGCAAAATGTGCAGGCCGGGTGCTCTCGTCCTCCATGACGAGCAGAGGCGGAAATTCTGAGAGAAGAAGAGGGAAGGGGGAGGAGGACAAGTCGGGGGAGGGAGAGACACAAACCCCCAGGGCAGGCAGTGGATGGGAAGGGCTGGAAGAGAGAGTCCTGGAGGGTTCAATGCTCAGTCCACCAGGTCCTCGGCTCCCGCTTCCTTTCTGCTTCTCTCACTTCTCTGTTGCCCCTCGGCGTCTGAGACCCCATCCTTATACCTCCAAGGATTAGTTCTTTATTGTAAGCTACTCGTGTTGGTTTCTATCACGTGTAGCCTTTCCTACGACAAAGCACTCAATACAGTCTCTGAAGTGGATCTAATTATGGCTGTTCCAGAATAAATGCAGTGGTGAATTTCAAAATAATGAAATGCGGTTGTGTTGCTTTTACTTACGCACACACGCCCAGCCAGAAGCCTCAGCATGTAGGTCCCACCAGGTGGCATCCATGAAGGTCCGATGCATCGACTGTTTAAATACAAATGGCAGTCCTAAGACACTTGGAAATCCATAGACACCCCTCCTGTTTGATCGGCACCATCAAATTGTTTCACAGCCCCTCCCCGATGGGTGAGACAAAGGCAAGCTTCCAGCACCCTGGACTTCTTACGAGCACCCTGGGCTGGGAATGCATGGGCGAGGAGCCCCAGCCACAGGAAAGCCGCTCATTCCTCCTGCCTCATCCACCCCTGCTCTGTCACGCCGGAGTGGTCTTTTTTCCCAGTTCCCCACGTTGCAGAGGAGTGGGCAAAACTGAGTTCATATCCGTGAACCGTGTCAGAGCCCCTCGATAAAAAGTTAACAAATACATGTTGCTCTTTGAATTTTGACTTGTTAGAGGGAAGTTGGATTCAAGGAACACTCCTCACCCCTCCCATGCGATCCGGAGTGGTTTCCCTAAAGCTGTGCCTGGTGGGGAGAATGCAGGGGAGGCGGCATGAGGAAGGCGAGCCGGGCAGTTCCTACAGACCCCGTGGATGGAACAGCAGGCTGCATCCCCTGCGTCTGGCCAGCTGCCAATCCATTAAGAGCAAAGAGCAAAGACTTATTCCTCGGCTTGTATTATATCCATGCATAAAATCTGGCCCCGTAACTACAGACCAGTGCCAAAATCTGTTTAGTTCATTTAAATTTTTGTATTTATTTTAATTACGCACTAGCAGAATGCCATTTGCAGTGGCATATTGAATACCTCTGTAATTAACAGTACCAAAGCAGAGAGATGGGCTTCCTCCACATTCTTTTAATTAACTGAAATAGTTCAAGGACAGAATCAGCGATGATTTCCTTATGGATGCAGAACGTGGGGGTTAGGGAATATGCCACTTATTGGCAATAACTGTAATTTTTTATGATTTTATTTATTTATTTGACAGAGAGAGGACAAGTGGGGGGAAGAGCAGAGGCAGAGGCTGAGGGAGAAGCAGATTCCCTGCTGCTGAGGGACTCGATCCCAGGACCCTGAGATAATGACCTGAGCTGAAGGCATCCAGGTGCCCCCCATAGCTGTAATTTTAAAAAACTCAAGGATCTATCAGAATATATTTCTGTTTTTATAGTCATTATCAGCAGAAAGAACACTAGCAGATGTAATGTGTTCAATATTTGGAGTAAAAGGAAAAATCCTCATTCTATGGCAAAAAGGTAGAAATTCCAGTTTGCTTGAATGGGGTAAATGAGGGGACCGATTCAACCTGGGTCCCAATAGCCACCTGAAATCCAAAATGCTGATCCCGAATCTATTCGGAAGCCTCCCTAGAACCTGACAAGAGGCATTCACAGCCTCATCCATTTTCCCTTTGCCAATGTTCCCTTTTTTTCTAATTTCCACCTCTCCCCCCCCCCAAAAGCCTCCCAACATTTTGAAGGAAATTTAAAGGAAAATGTGTATTTCTTTCTGTGGATCTGAGCTGGAATTCCTTCCCCTAGTACATGAGATGCCATTCCACCTTAGTCCAAATCTCAGCCCAGGCAGTTGGGGGGGGGGCAGGCTGCTTTCCCACTCTCCCAGAGGCCTGGGCGCAGCTCCCAGGGCCGCTGGTGGGCATGGGGAAGCAGCAAGTTCGCATTAGCGCAGGGGCCCCAAGGGCAGGGCAACCTTTCCTCTCCCCCAGAGCATCCACTCGGAGCCGCAGCCCATCCCCAAAGCAGCCTCATTTCACTTGAAAGACACAGTTACTGCCTTATTGAGTATCATCAGCTGTGGCTGAACACAAAGAAATCAGCCCATTCGTCGCCAAGTGCAGCGCCCCCACCAGCAAGGCACCAGTGGGCCAGCATGCTGCTGTCGGTTAGGAGCCCTCGCTGGCTCCTGGGGGATGGGGCTCTGATCCATGCTGTCTGTGCTCCACGTAAACTCATGAGATTCAGCAAAATTCCTTTCTCATTTGCTGAGTGGAGTGACCCCGTCTTTTTCTCCCTTTGATGCACAGCTCTGAACTGGCTTTTCAGAGGCAAGCTGCCAAGTAAGATCCCTTCGATATTGGATTCTTCGTCCGTCGTAAGAAAGGGGAATCATCTGCTGTGCTAAGGAAATGACATCTATTCTACACCAAATAGACTCATGAATATGCAGTCAGGTCCCAGACGGTTGATAATCACAGATCTTGTCTCTGCGGCCTCTATCCCCAGCACAGACTGGCCCGCTCAGGAGGGAGGTGGAGAACAGGCTCGCCCTATTTTATAAGCAAGAGGAGAAAACACATCTATCCGCCTGAGACAGGCTGCAAGCACCACCAGTTTGCTCCGTGTTGGCTCTCAAAGTAACAGCACCAAGGCTTTGCCCTGCGGCAGCACGCCCCGCTTAGGGAGCACTTCCACGGGGCCTCGCTGGTCTAACCCTGATGACCTCTGCTCCGGGAACAACTGTGTGTCTGCTGGGTGGCCACGCAGTGAAGAAGCCACCACCACCTCTCCCAGGCCTCTTGCCAAGGATGGGCCCAGGTCTCAGCTCTGCTCAGCGACCACAGCACAGTGTCCCCTAGACTACTTGGAGGGAAGACGGCCCCCAGCCGCGTCCCCCACCCATCCTCCAGGCCGCCGTCCTGGGTCTGGTGCAGCCACAGTGCTGGGAATCCGAGTGGGTGGAAGTCACGGGGACAGAAGGGGCAGAGTCGTAGGCAGGGAAACCCAAAACAGAAAGTGCCCAGCCTCAGGTATTAGGTTGCTCCCGAGCCTCATTCCGGTGTGACCTCACAGCCACCAGGGTCAGCCCGGAGGGCTGGGAGGGGCTGCAGGCCAGGAGCTGACCATCTGGGAACAAGCCATGGGGTCTTCACGGGCAGGGTCTCTTGCCGGGGGAAAAGTGTGTAGAGTGAACAGAGAGAGTGGGTGAATGAATGAACGAATGAATGAATGAGTAGACCGGCCTGGAGGGGTGTCCTGGAAGCCTCTTCAGCTCATTGCCTCACAGAGGTTTCAAGAAGTCCTCATCTTCTGATGTCGGTAGTGCAGAAGTTATTGTCTCTCCTGGGGCCCCCGGCTCCTGGCACCCTCCGCTCGCCCGCCCTCCACGGAGACGCACTCCCCACGCGGCTGGCAGAAACCCTCCACCCACCGCCCCAACTCCGAGGCAGGAGGCCGTATCCACAACGAAGCCACCAGAGTCCCACCGGTGATAATTCGTCAGCACGTCAATCTACTTTTTGCTTTGGGAAGAGAAGAAGAACCCAACGGAAGATGTATCACAGGAGGATACACTTTGCGGTGTGACCTGCGTAACTCCGCGTGTCACATCTTTCCTCCCAAGCAGTTTGTAAGGGATTGTAGGGAGATCATGTGATTCAGAGACAGGGAGAGAGAAACAGACAGAGATTATTACAGAGACAGCGATATTCCCAGCGTGTTCCTCTCTGCTTTGTGTTTCTTATCACTGAGATGGTGCAGGTCCAGAGCCTGCCAGTCCGATGGCAGAGACAGAGGCTTGCGGGACTGAAATCCTGCCGTCTGTGAAAATGCCCCATCAGCTCTGGGGGTAGGGAGACAAGGGGAATGGGTCTAACACCCCACCTGCAGGATGGTGGAAGGGTCCTGCTCTTGAGGCCGGAATCCTTTTGCCTTGAGCCCACTCTGCTCCTTCTCAGAAGCCCACAACCTGCAAGATAAAAGCAGGAGTGTGGAGCCTGGCTCCTGCCATGGCACGTCACTAGGGATGATTTCGGGCAAAGCCAGCCTTCCCGCTCTCACTTCTGACTCCTCCCTGGAGGCTCCCAGGCTGGCCCTTTGTGCAGGATGGGATGGGCCACCCCTGCCCAGCCCGAGAGAGCTTATCTTTTCATTCGGTTTCCGCCGGGACCTAATTAGGAGCTGGGCACACCGTGGCAAGGAATGGACATGGATGAACGGTTTTGCTTGGGCGCTGAGGGTGTGCCAGGCATCTGGTGGGCCTGACAGGGGCAGACGCCCTCACAATGCCCTGAATCAGGCCATTCAGGCCCCAGAAGGCAGCCCGCACGGTTAATGAGGCACCCCCTCCTTCCTGGACACACTGCGTCCCCATTTGGTGCACCTCATTAGGTCTGTTCTGGGGTCACCATCAGTCACCGCAGGGGTGTGCTGGGGTTACTGGGGACACGGGCAGAATGCAAACATGACCCAGCCATAGAAAGGGGCAGCCCAGTGGGCGGGTGCAGTGTGGGTGCTGGACATTTGTCTGGAGCTGCACTGAGAGGTGTCCTTTGGAAACTAAGAAGCAGGTACCTCTGACCTTTTTACTTAAAAAGAAAAAAAAGATCATTCATACTTCACATCTGATCAAAACTTCTCCTGCTGGTGTCTTACATTTTATAAGATGCGATTTATTTAGTAAGTCCAGATATCCTCATTGCTAAGGGAGAAGCTCTCACTGTGGCATTTTAGGGCTGCAGTGGACTCCAGAAGGGGGCCAGCTATGGGGGCTTCTGAGCCTCTGTCGCCAGCTGCCTTTCATGCACCGTTCCTCAGTCTGCAGGCCTACGTGGCCTCCTCACAGGGCCGGGGAAGTATTTTGACCTTGGACAGTGAAACACCAGGGCCACCTGCAGGGTTACCGTGTGATGGTTCCAGGATCTGACTGGTCCATCAGTGAGAGCGGATAGGGAAGCGTCCGGCCTCCGTGCTCACAGGCACAGCAGCGAGAAGGTTAATGCACTCCTTGTCCAGCGCAGAGTCAGAGGAGGGCCAGGCTACGCGGGGCACCTGGGCTCCCAGCAGGAAGGCTTTCCTGTGTTAGAGCGAGCTGCAGAGGCCTCCATCGGGGATAAAGGGCCATTCTAATTGAGTTTTCTGGCCTTAAAAAAATTGCAGGTTTAAGGAAATACCTCCATACTCTTCCTGCTTTTACAGCTTTTTTTTTTTTATTACTATTCATCCACTGCAATTTTGTGACGAAGGTGAGGGAGACGTCTCCTATTATTAGTGTTGCACAAACAAATCTCTGTTGTTCCTCGGTCGTCCACCGAGTGAGCGGATTTGACTGCTGTTCCTATACCACAGCAGAATGCTCGGTCCTGATAGACAAGGGAGGGTTGCTTCTTTTATTCCCTCTCTTTTGCATCCTAAGACTTGATGTAAATTTATGGCTCAGCTGTACGTAACTGGACATACCAACATAAGTTACAGAGCCAGGATCTGAGCCGCCTTAAATAGAGGGTCATCTCAGATCCCGCCGATGACTTGTGTCATTCAACTCCAGCACAAGACATGGCCTGAGGTTCTGTTCTTCCCAGGATTCTAGGAAGCTGAGACACAAAAGCATGGACTTAGGAGGGTGCCCTCAGATGCTTTGTTCTGTGCTGAAGAAGACGTCCGAGGTCTATCTGCTCATGGGCGGGTTCCAGATCAACATGCATCGAAGACACTGGTAAGACCCCACAGCTGGGCTACAGCCTGCCCCTGGGGAAGTCAGGGATGATCACGGGAATAAACAGTCTCCAAGGAGATCCTGAGTCCTCAACAACTCAGGGAGAAGCTGAGCCTACCGGGATGTCCTGGAACAAATTTAGGCCACTTGAGTCAGCTCTGGGCCATACTGAACTCCAAGCCTCCTGAGAGCAGGAGTAAGGAGCACCTGGTATATGATTATTCCAAACCGGCAGAACAAGCACAGAAAATCTGAACACGGGTAAAGCCTGATTATACTTCCCCTGTACCTCAGAAAACTTCCACAGTTTCTCTCCATATTCTTTTTCCATTCTCTGCCATGGCATATCAGGAGGCCTTGCTGGGAACAGATATAAGAAGCAAACCTTATATCAAGGGAACTCTCCTAAATTCTTAACTGTGGAAGTACATGGTCCATATTCTGGGATACAGACTATGTCCAGAGCCACTGATTCATGAAGCATGGCCAAGACTGACTATTTTTCCCCACCCAAATCCAAACTGTGACCTGAATTTTTGTTTTGTTTTCATTTCTGGCTTGGCTTATTTTGGTTTGTTTTACCTTTTGCATTAAGTTGTTTGTAAAAATAGTAGCTGTTATTGCCTTGCTTGTATCTCTGCCCTTTGCGATATGATTTTTTAACCTCTTTCATCAATAGGTGGAATTTATTTCCCTAATCTTTGGATCTGAACTACCCTTGTGATGTTTCTTGGGCAACAAAATGTGGCAGCCCCAAGCCTAATACCCAGCCCCTTGTGTCCCTGTACATACACTCTGCAAGCAAGCCCACGCTCACCTAGCAAGGATGAGAGACCGAATGGAAGTCAGCTGCATTGGGAAAGGCCATCCTCCACTGGTGAATCTTTGGCCCATGCACATGGGGTAGCCCGGGCAAGATCAGCCATGCTAGCCTAAGCTGGAAAAATAGCCCAGACAAACAAAATGATTCGACTGCAGTCACCGCCTTAGTAGCTGCGATCACCAGACACTGGAGCTTGAATTACTTTGACTCCGTGGTAAGATGGTTCTGCACCCAGTTGCCAGTCTGGGGGGTTTCCACACCAACAGGCAATTCTCAGACGCTAGCTAGGTGTCCTACTCTTCAATTCAGTTCTGAACTGGCATTCATAACCTGGAGAGATCAGCAGATTCCACAGGCTGAAGGCTCAGTCTTCCAAGACTGCCTCCCCCCACACACATCAGGTGCCACTCACAAGCTCAGGCCACCTGTGCTTCTGACCACAACCTGCTACAGACTGGAGGTTCCCACCACCTGCTCCTTCAGTTTGCTTAATTTGCTGGAGCCCCCCACAGAACTTAGAGAAATGTTTCACTTCCTAGAGTACCAGCTTATCATAAAAGTACACGGACTCAGGAACAGCCAGAGGGAAGAGATGCCTAGAGTAAGGCATGGGGACGTGGTGCAGAGCTCCCATGCCCTCTCTGAGTGCGCCACTCTCCCCAAATCTCCACACGCTCACCAACTCCGAAGCTCTCCCAGCTCCATCCTTTTGGGAGTTTATGGAGGCTTCATCACATCGGAATGGTTGATTGAGTCATTGGCCATTGGTGACTGACGCAACTTCCAGCACCTCTCACCTCCAAGGAGGTCCCGGGTGGGACTGAAACTTCCAACCCTCTCAGCACTTGGTTGGTTCCCCCTGGGCAAGCAGCCCCATCCTCCAGCGGGGCCCAAAAGTCACCTTATTAACGTAACAAAAGACACCTTTTATTGCTGGAATCACTTAGGAAATTCCAAGGGTTTTAAGAGCTCTGTGCTAGAACAGGGACAGAGACCAAGTATATATTTATTATAAACCACAACATCACACATGGCATACATTCTTTCCAGTTACTACAAATGACAGACATCTGGACCTCATTTCTACACACGAGTCTGGGATCTAGAGCTCGTACTAAATTACCAGATTCCAAAGGCAATTATTTTAGTGAACCATCTTACTTTCTAGAAATAGAAACAGGGATGTGTTTTAGGAGACACTTATTTCTGAATATTGCTCTTCAGATAAGCAACCCCCATCTATACACTGTGTTTGTGTGGCCTGTGGCTTATTTCAGTTCTAATGATGTCACCTTCTTTATAATCCCCCTGCCAAAGTAATTTCCCGAATTATATGGAAACAATGGTAGTATCTGATGGGACACAAAGTGGTGACCTCGTATTTTCCTGAAAATAGAGTTTAGCTACTATTTCAACAAAAGTAAAAGTCTTGGCCTTAGCAACAGGAAAAGTAGAGGAACCAGCGGACTCCTCAGCAACGGGGTACTTTGAGAACCACCAGCACATAAAAGTTTTCATTCCAAGAACTCTTGGGTGTGCACTGAGTCTGGGCTCCCTTTCTAGGTCTCTGGGGCCCTCTGCTCTCCTAAGAGGCAAGACCCTGATGGAGCTACTGTCCTGGAGATCTCCAGAGCAGGACACCCCTGCCCGTGCCAGCGTGTCCCTGGTAACTGTGACCAGCATGGGTCTCTTCTGAGATGGAACCATCTGACATGACTCCAGCTCATGTTGATGGGGAAGGATGCTATAACATAGGGATGGAGCTCAGAGAAGCAGCAGGTGGTTTGGGGATGCAGTCCTGCCGGAGGCATGACCATCACGCTCTGACTGAGAAAGTCAAATAGCACACTTGTCAAATTCTGAAGAGTTCATAAAATACCTTCTCGAAAATGTTCTCTTGGATCCTGCTAATGACCCTAAATGTAAGTGTGATTACAATTCCTCTCACTTTACATGGAGGAAATCTGAGTCTCAGTGAGGCCAGGCAACTTTGTCACAGTGAGAAAAGAGCAGAACCTGGGGCCACACACTCTGCAGAGTTAGCATTCCTTCTGGTAATATCACGCTGAAAACAGATTGCCTGTTGACACATCCTGTAGTTAGCTCCACAGAACAAAAAGTAAGGAGCAGCCACATTTCTCTGCATCAGGAGCCCAGCCCGCTAGTGAGAAGATGAGGGACAAATATGTTGGCAGGTAAGCACAGGACTGGGAGATGCCTGACAGCTTCCCCAAGGGAAAGGGGTGGCTTTCTCCAGTTGCAGAGCAGTATGTTTGATTTGTAAAGGCCCTTGGCATGACAAGGCTCCTTCCATTTGTAAATCCAGCCACATAAATCCAAGCCACTGCCGGCCCCATGGTGATCTGCCTGGTACCTACCAGCATCAGGCATCCACCTGCCATCGTGAGTTTTAAAGCACTAGCTCTCCGAACTATGTTCTTTTGTGTTCAAGAACATCACTCTTCCTAAGATCTTTCTTTCAATCTTCTAGCTCAACCGTAGGGGAAATACAGCCACAGAATAATTGAGAGTGATCATTCTTTCATTCTCTTGAATCAGTCTTGAGAAGACTGAACACCTTCTGTAATGTCTCACGGATGAGTTTGCCAACACCTGCCAGCTGGAGAAGACTGTGGCCATTTTACTCTATAATGATTATTACTTCTCTTGAGTGTCCCAGGCTGTCTCAATACCTTTTGTGCCAACATTGAGAAAACTGCAGCCATGCTGCCACCAAAGGGCTCCGGATCGCTAGCATCTTCATATCCACCATTTCTGTTGATCCAAAGGGAGCAGATATCAGGAGCCATGTCTTCACCTTCTCCATGAGCTGGTTCCTCTGGGTCACAAAGCTCCCCTCCAAATCACCCTAAGAACGAAACTCTGTATACAGTTGGTGTTCGTACCTGAATCTTTGAACTCTTTCTCCGTGGAAGACATCAAATCTCCCAAGGACTGCTATGGCTACCTGGCACAGCTGTTCTACTCAGGCAACCATGAGTCCTGCATCATGTTAGTATCCGTAAGCCTCGCACATTTCCCCTAAAATACAACCCGAATCCTTTACTCCCAGTTGCTTCGAGTGCGTTCTGTTTTGAGCATCGATGCTCTAAATCCTCACACTGCTCCCGAAGGGATCGCTCGTCAAGCAGACCACGCGTGCTTAGGTTCCCGTTTGCCGCTAAGGCAGACCCACTAACATCACCATAGTTAGCGGAGGATCCCCTCCATTCCATCCCGTCTCGTAGTCATGTTTCCCTTCTCTCATGGGCCCCGTGTGCTTCATGAGACATATGTTACCTTCAAAGAGTATTAATGGTGCCTGCCAGCTTTCAAGCCAGGACTGCTCAGCATCCCAGGGTGGGGCAATATGGAGTCGCATCCACCCGCTCCCTACCCACGTGGGGGTGCACACCATCCTGCCCTTGGGCTCTGAGCTCCGTGAGAGCAAGGGTGGGCTTCCTCATCCTAGAGCCTCACCTTGTGCTGCTCCCAGCCCAGAGCAGGTTTTCAAAAACACTTTCTGAGTGGTCCCTGAGTCAGCCACCCCACCCAGGACAGTTTTGAAGCTCCAAGGGGTAACAAGAGGTGATTGTACAGAGGCCGTCGAAGAGGGCGTGGGGAGGACGAAACACCATGCCGCTCCAGCAGAAGGAGCCCTGTTGCTGTCGCCTCCTGGCAGCCTGTGGCCCGCTGCCCCAGGAGGGGCTGGAGCCCGCGGAGCAGGTGGGAGCAAGCGGCTCTGGGACCTGCGCCTTCACAGCGGAAGTCTTCTGGCATTCCATGGCACTCCGCGACAGCCTGTACCACCTGGATGTCACAGGACCCAGGCGGCTTTGGAGACTAAGCTGCTCCGAGCACATGTCCGCGGCAGGAGTAGAAGAACATGGGTGGTTCGACTGGTTCGACTGGTTCGACTGGTTCGACTGGTTCGACTGGTGAGGACAAGTCAGGCTCAGGGGTAAAGAAACAGCTGAGTGCCCTTAAATGGTTTGTCTTTGACCTGCGGTTACAATCTCACGTTACATTTTAAAAAGAAACGTTGGTTTCCTTCAATTTCACAAGCTCACTCCTGAGATAACTATACTGGTCACTTCAAATACAAAGGTGGAGAAGAAAAAATGGCACTGGTTAGTCCTACCGACGTCCTCGGCGGTCACCCCGCACACAAGCCGGGACACCCCAACAACACAGGTGCCCAGCTGGTCTCAGATTCCCTCTCCCTCACCGGGGGTCCTGGTGCCTGGTCTCCCCACAACACCTTCAGGAGGATGGAATGGCCTCCAGGTGAGTAATGCTTTGATGACAGTGAGGGGCCAAAGCGAGATGTATTTACCACACAGCCACGTTCGCACGGACGGGTACCCACTTGTGGGCGGTGTTGGTCCTCTTGACGCTGCCACATGAGGGGTCAGGGCAGCAGAGCTGGTGGCAACCATGACCCTTCCCGGTCTGTAAGGAGACCCACGCTCCAGGCAGCGTTCACCCTGCGCCACGCTCACTGAGCAATCAGCAAACAGACACCGTCCTTGCATATTCTGCCGATTGCAGGGCCGAGTACAATTCCACTGGCATTCAGCCTTCTGTAAGGGAGTTAGGAATGGGAATTTGCAGGACAGCCCTGCTCTGCTCACTGGGAAAACACTGTTTCGTAAAGTCACAACCTCGACAATGCTAATCAGTAATCAACATGCCCCGAGCTCCTCTTTACAGGCCAGGCCTGGAGCCAGGTGTCCCGTGTCACACGGAGACTTCTGCTGTAAAGGAGATGTACTGCCGGTGTGGGGACCGCGGTGAGGTGTGAGATTTAAGGTGGCCACAGTCACAGTCGATGAGGGTCAATGTCTAAATGCGCAGAAGTACACGTTACTATCCTATCACCAAACTGTATGAAAAGGCTAACTACATGAACGATTTCATGCTTTGAGGAAAAACAGTACACTGACCGTGTTTCCTGCTTTCATTCCAGAAAAGAGACTCCTAGGAAAATTTGTGAAGGCCCCACTCTCTTCCACTAGCTCTTCTTTCATGCGTGGGCGCCGGCTGCTTCCACGTTGATCCCCTCCCCTGACCGCCCTCAGGGCCTGCCCTCCCTGCGGTCCCCTCTTGCTACCTCAGCAGAAACTACGTCTCCTAAGCCCTCGATGACGGTCACACACTGTAGCTTTGATATCTGTGAATGATGTTCACAGGCCTTGTCGACTGCCGGTGGCACATCTCCAGTAACACCTGTCATTTATTAAAGCCTTCTGGGCTTGGGGATCCCCAGAAACTCATTTCTTTGACCCGGATATTTGCTAAGTCAATGGAACATTCTAAACAGGCAAACTCTGGCCAGGGGAGAGATACCAGATCCCTGGCAAGGAAGCATCGGTGACTTGCGGAGCGTTGAGACCTGCTAACACCCCCCTCAGGCCACGGCATGAGCCTCCCTGTGTGCAGCACACCTGCTGTGGAGTGAGTAGGGGTCCCAGTGACTGGAGTGAAGAGAGCGCTCTGTCACGTGAATGTCACAGTGGAGCTAGGACACGTTGAGGAGCACAATGGAAGGACTGGCCATGGGGATGGGCTTTTCCCATGTGCTGCTGGGTGGCCATATGTGAACGTCCCTCCAGTCAGTGCAGACCCCCAGCTTGCTCCCTGGCTCCCACGACAACCAGCCGGACGCAAACAGAGACTAAACAGNTGCTGCTGGGTGACCATATGTGAACGTCCCTCCAGTCAGTGCAGACCCCCAGCTTGCTCCCTGGCTCCCACGACAACCAGCCGGACGCAAACAGAGACTAAACAGGCACTAGGTCCTCCGCGTGCAGCAAGCGGGGACTTGAACCCGTGACTCTGGCTCTTCATCCAGTGCTCCTGTCACTTCACTGGATTATGAATCATTACTGCGAGGGCTTGGGTGATGTTTCCTAGCAAGGACCTTGTCCTCATCCTCACACAATGTCCAGTGAACAAGGTCCTAGAATAGCTCTGTGTTAAGTGTGCTTCCTCAGAAAATTATACACGACAGTGATCTGAGAATAGCATACAGGTAACAGTAATCTGAGATTTTATCAAAGTAAAAAATCCATGTTTAAGGTAAAAATCATTTTTAAAGATCAGGTAAAAAAGTATTTTCTTGTGTGTTTAAGAAAACTATAAAATAAATGACTTGAAATTTTGTATTCTAAGATGTAAGTTATTCTAAAAGTCCAAATGGGGGGCGCCTGGGTGGCTCAGTCAGTTAAGCATCTGCCTTCTGCTCAGGTCATGATCCCAGGGTCCTGGGATGGAGCCCCATGTCGGGCTCCTTGCTCAGTAGGGAGCCTGCTTGTTCCTCTCCCCCCTGCTTGCATGCTCTCTCTCTCTCTCTCAAATAGATGAATAAATAAAAATCTAAAATAAATAAATAAATAAAAGTCTAAATGGGGGAGGGAGACAAAAAAATTTCAGGAATCCAAATAAATATAGAATTGACTGAATTAGGGGTGCCTGGGTGGCTCAGTAATTAANCATTAAGCATTTGCCTTCGGCTCAGGGCGTGATCCCGGTGTTCTGGGATCGAGCCCCATGTCAGGCTCCTCCGCTGGGAGCCTGCTTCTTCCTCTCCCACTCCCCCTGCTTGTGTTCCCTCTCTCGCTGGCTGTCTCTCTCTCTTTGTCAAATAAACAAATTTAAAAAATCTTAAAAAAAAAAAAAGAATTGATTGAATTAATGTGCAGTTTTATGGTGTATCTATTCTGGATGGAGGATAAATGTCNCAAATTTAAAAAATCTTTAAAAAAAAAAAGAATTGATTGAATTAATGTGCAGTTTTATGGTGTATCTATTCTGGATGGAGGATAAATGTCAGTAACACAGATAGAGTGGCCAGACATAGCTTATTTAATTTGACAAAGCTTCCAGCTTCCCGCCATGTAATGAAAACTGAATTTAGACTACTCAGGAGTTCTCTAAGCTTTCAGCAGAGCTGGGAAGATTGCTATTTTGATGCCCTCCTTGGGGCCAGTACACCCCATTGTCCAGTTGCTGGGGATGGCGCCACCCGACGAGTCACAGCCGTGACCTTCCTGGGTGCTCTGGGTTGAAGTGTGTCCTCTGCAAATTCATGTGTTGAAGTTCTAGCCCCTCAGGACCTCAGAATATGACCTTATTTGGAAACAGGGTTTTTGCAAACAGAATTAGATCATATAAAGGGGGTTCATGAGGGTGGGCCCCACAATCTGACTGCAGTTCCAATGTGTGGGTTTTATCCAGGCAATTCCAGGACACAGGCTGGGTGTCATACAATTCAACTCAATTCTGACACCACGTACCTGGAGCTACCAGCAGAGCCCATGGGTGCGCGGCTCAGTCCTACAGACGGCCCCCTCGCAGCCCACCGCACACACAAGTGCAAGTCTGGCTGTCACCTGTGCCTCTGACTGACCAGCTGCAGATGGGGTATTCCAATAACTCTGTCCTCGGGGTGATAATGTGCTGGAGTGGCCCACAGAACTCGGGAAACCAGTTACTTTTGACATGACTGGTTTACTATACAGGATAGAACGTAGGAACAGTCAGGTGGAAGGGAGGCACAGGGCAAGTGTCACGAGCACACTGTGAAGGCACACACCCCGTTGTGTCGTCCCCAGTCACATAGCAAAGTTAACACAATCATAAAGCAGGTGCAGGATTCCAGAGCAATGACATCTCACNTTTGTGTCGTCCCCAGTCACACAGCAAAGTTAACACAATCATAAAGCAGGTGCAGGATTCCAGAGCAATGACATCTCACTACAGCTACCTTGGCCTCTCCACGGCCCACGAAGCAGAACACAAGACAGGCCACACAACAAACGAGAGAGAACACGGAGTAGGAAGATAAGGAATGAAAAGCAAAGTCAGTCTGTGGGTTCGCAGCTAAGCTGAGGCTTCAGTCCAGTCCATTAACTCTCAGTACTTACTATGTTCAAGCAGGGAAGGATCTCAGTTCCACGCAGAGGTCAGCTGGGCAGAGCCTTTGGCAGCAGCTGCTGGCTTTTTGAAGTGGTCAGACATAGAGAGGTCAGTGTCTGAGGAGTCTGACAGTTTGCTGCAAATATCCTCCTTTTTTCAAAGAGATTTAATCAGTCGTGGGCCCTGCAGACCTTCTCTGCTTCTGCTTGCTGTCAGTTCTGGGCTATCGCCAGCTGGTGATGGTCTCAGCGATATCTGATCGGTGTGGTCCCCTCACTGCTTGCCTCATTGCGTGACACGGAACCCTGCTTGATATGAGTGACTCCATCTTGCTGTCTACAGCAAGGTCTGGGGAAAGGGTGTGGGGCTTCCATGATCTCTCTAGGCCATTACTCTCCCATGCATTCACCCACCCAGAAGCTCTTTGGAACCCCATCCTTTTGGGGTTTTGTGGAGGATT
Organism: Ailuropoda melanoleuca; assembly: GCF_002007445.2. NCBI lineage: Eukaryota > Metazoa > Chordata > Mammalia > Carnivora > Ursidae > Ailuropoda > Ailuropoda melanoleuca. The sequence goes on along the minus strand of NC_048220.1, from coordinate 143,025,122 downwards.
CATTACACAGACATGACTGATTAAATCATTGGCCATTGGTGATTGATCAATTCAACCTCCAGCCCTTCTCCTCTCCCCAGAGGTCAGGGCATAGGACTGACACTTTAAACACCTGCTCTTTCTCCTGGCAACCAGACCCATCTTTAGGTGCTTCCCAAAAGCCACGTCCTTAACATAGCAAAAGACACCTTTATTGCTCTCAGCACTTAGAAATTCCAAAGGATTTAGAAGTTCTGTGCCAGAACCAGAGACAAAGAGCAAATAAATATTTCTTATTATAAATCACAATAGCATAGCCCTAACCTGATATGTCTGCGTCCTTTTGAAAAGGAGAAACTTGGACTCGGAGACAGACACGCAGCGAGGAGAGATGATGTGAGGAGACACAGGATGTCTACAAGCCAAGGAGAGAAACCTGGAACAGATTCTTCCAGACGCAGAAGGAACCACCCTTATGACACCTTGACCTTGGGCTTCCAGCCTCCACACTCTGTCAAGCAATAAATGTCTATGTTCAAGCCCCCAGTCGGCTGGCAATTTAACACCCTGGGTGTTGCCCTTTGTTGCAGAGAACAGCACTCTGCCCAAGGCTAGTGTCTCCAGGGATGGCCAGCGGTGACAATGAGCTGTGGCAAGGAGGGAGGGGCTCAGGCACCCTCCTCCCTGCCTCCCTCTGTGACAACTCAGAGGGACCACCCGGGGCTCAGTGGAACCCACCCTGAGAGTCAGCACCAGCCACTTCCCCACCCCCCATGGCCAGTCCTGAGCCCTCACTTCTGGAGAGCACCACTCCCAGGGCAGAAAGCCCTGCGGACACTGTCCCTTGGAGTCTGTCTCCCAGAGCTGCTGTCACGCCGCACTTCATCATTATGGATGCTGGTCTCTGCTGGGAGCTGGCTTTATTAGATTGACACGGATGCCACTGTCCCGAAGCAAAACTACACCTTAGCAGTTCTGAACCTAGTCAGGATGAGTCCCAAGGCTGCCTGGACACCCTCCCATGTCCGAACCCCAGAGGACCTGGCTGTGACTGGCGCCCTAAGGACAGCCGTACATCAGCAGCTCACAGAGCTGGAACTCGGAGACTAATACTTCTGGCTGCTGATGGGGGGAGGTGCTTCTGCTGGGGGCGCCGAGACAGATCGCCTCCCATTAGCAGAGGTTCTGTTGGAGAAGGACGATGCTTAGGCTCTCTCTGACCTGACATCTGGATGCCAGCAGCCCAGAACTCAGACTCACTGCCTGGGGAGCCCTGGGGAGGGCAACAGGGGGTCCCGTGGACCCCTAGGGGGAGCTGCTCCCAGGCTGGGGCTTTGCCAGCGGGCCATTCACAGGAGCCCACTCAAACCATTGGTTTGCCTGCACCGAGCTCAGCACCCAGCCTTGTGAAGGGACACTGGGTCCTTGTTCTGTGTCCCGTTGTGCTGAGGAGCTATGCAGAATCTCGGGGGGAGGGGCGGAGGGGCCAGAGGGATGCAGGAAGGACCGATGGAGGGCAGTTGACCTGACCAGGGATCCGCCACCTCACACTCTTCTTTCCACGCTGGACCCCTGGAACCAAGCCCTCTGGTTTCCCACAGGGACAGAGAGGGCAGTGAGGTTGGCCAGGTACCCTACGGCCCACACACTCAGGCAGAGCGAGGCAGCACACACACCGAGTGTAAAACAGGACACGCACCCCCAGCCCCAGTGCCAAGTCCAGCCCAGCTGGGAGGGCTCCATCTCTTGATGGCAAGGGCTCCGGGCCCAGGGCTCATTCCGAGGTAGCCCAAGTGGGGGGTCACAAGACTGAGCTCAGACTGTCTCTCCCATCAGGGCTTTTTTCCTCATTGTCTCTGCAGCCCACCCCAACCCAGGACTGTGCAAATACTCTCTCAGAGGGGGGTTCACATCAGTCTGGTCACGGTGGATAGGGGCCTGGCGGTGCTGTGCTGCTGGGATGGGGGGTGGGGTGCAGGTTCAGGTCCCCCAGGGTGCTTGGCACAGTGCATGCCGAGAGCTGTGATCAACCTCTGGGAGAGGGGAGGTGAGTGCAGTCACACTCAGGCCTGCAGGTGGGAAGGAGCGGGACAACCAGCGAGGTTTGCGGGGCTGCCCGGAAAACGGCCGCTTGATTCAAAGGCACCCAAACCTCTAACGCTGATGATGATTGGCTCCTGGCTGGGAAGGGACAAGATGAAAGTGGCTCTTGAGAAAAAGGACCCTCACCCAGGCCCCAGGGGCTCTGCCTGGCTCTTGACACACCTGTTGGCCTCCATCTGCTGGCCACCAGAGACTTCCGAACACGTCTCCCAGTAGAGGGGCCATGCCACCAGCCAAAAGGCTTCCTTGGAGTTATTTGTGGGCCTGCAGCCTCCTAGCCCTGGCCTGCACACCCGGGTCCCTCTGGGGTCACCCTCCGCCTGAGCTCCCATGTGCCCCCCATCAGTGTGGTTGCTTTTCCCCGTTTCACTTCCTCTAAGCACTGGCAGGAGGCCGGTCTTCTCAAGTCCCAATCAGGCGGGCTGGATGGGAAAGAGAGGACATGGGAAAACCTTCAAAGCAGACTTTCAATGCTCACATTCGCTACCACTGAGGATCTGGTTATCAGCTGTAGGAGGGTGTCTCTGAGGACCCGTGAGCCTGGCTGGCGGGCCACTTGCTGGGCAGCCAGCAGGCGTCCTGCCCATATCTCATTGTCAAAGCGCCTGAGCACAACCCAGCCGTCTGCTGCCATACGCCGTCCCGGGTAGCACAGACGGAAAGAACACGGAGGCAGCGAACAAGTCAGCTCTGACACCAAGGAGACAGATGATAAATTGAAATGATGACTCTGGTGTTGCTGCAGAATTATGGAGGAGGGATCATTTATCACATTTCCAGCACAGCCTACAGTGGGGAGATCTTTGAGGTCTTCGGTTGGTTGATAGGGAAATTGAGACCTTAACCAAGGGTGTAGATAAAAATCCAGTGTGAGGTGTTAATAGAGTAACCCATGCTTAAGGAGCGACGGAGCTGATTTGTTTCATCCAAGTGGTATTCCTATAGATTTGTGCTGTCACATAAACTCTATCACATTCCGGGACACACTGACCTGTCATTCAGCACAGCACAACCTGGCCTCCTAACAAGTGGAATTCGCTGGAAGCTAACAGGTGATGCCTGCCTCCACGGGCTATTTCCACGGCAGCTTGAACGCGTGGTGTGATCCCAGAAACTGGGATTGCAGAGGGCTTGCGCGTGCCAGGAGACCCGCCCACCCGTTAGATGCCTGCCCCAATCCACCCTGCACGTGCCCACAGGCTCTGGGGATCACACACCTGGGCTGCAGGTGTGGGGGGACAGCCAAGGTGCTGGGCCCCCATCACTGAGTGCCCTGGCTGGAGACAGCAGCCACCACGCCGGCCACACCGGTTCATACCCCTGCCTGGTCAGGACTCGGTCTTTCTGTCACAATTAACTTCCATCTGAGGACACAAAGATGCGTCTCTTGGTAATGTCCAGACTGCAGTCTCAGAGTAACAAGCGTGAGACGTTACCCGGGAAGAGGCGTGGCGGTGTAGCTGGGTAAACAACACGCAGCGAGGCCGTGTGATGTTTCCAGAGTACGGGAGGCTCGTGGGCTGGAGCTCAGGTCTCTGACTTTGGTCAATGTCCCCGTTCCTAAAGGCCTCAAGACCTCACGTGGCACTTCGCCTTAGCATGTGTTGGTGTCCAGCATCGGACAAAATCAATCCAATGCAGGCAGTAACCTCCCCGATGAACTCAAAATCCTCTGTATCCAATGTCAGAAAGAAAAAACAGCACATAAGGAATCTATACATTTGGCAAGTCACTTCCGTCTGTCTGCTCTGGACTCTGGAAAACATGCAGCCCCTGAAAGGCCCCCCAGTGCCCCTTGGCTCCCCCTGAGTCCAGGGGCCCCAGTGCATCTGCAGGGACACCCACAGTTTGGCATCAGCCCACCATGCCTCTGGCCACCCTCGCAGGGGCTCCCATGAGGCCTCTGCCTCCCTGACACTATGTTCGATAGGAGCCCAATTGTGGCTTCCAGAGCCACGCTGGGGCACCACTGAGCCCCGGCCCTGAGCTCCTCCTTCCCAGGCCCACGCCGGGCCCACGATGAGCCCCCGCTATGGCTGTTCCTCAGCCCCTACCCCGCAGAGTCCCCCAGAGTCTGGGAAGTGCCAGGACACAGGCTGGGGTCCTCACGCCCTGCCCACTGGGTGGGTGACACACTTCCCCTCGCCACCCCCCCAAAGCCATGCTTGCCCTTCCCATGTCTTAGTCCCCTTGGCTGCCTAACCAAGCACCCACACTGGGCGGATAAACAACAGAGTGTGCCCTCTCCCAGCTCTGGAGAACGGAGGTCGGAGATGGAGGGGTAGGCACTGTCCAGTCCTCCTGAGGCTCTGCGGAAAATGTGTTCCAGGACTCTCTCCAGCTGCTGGTGCTTGCTGGCAATCCTTGGCATCCCCCGGCCTTTACACACATCTCCCTGATCTCTGGCTTGACCTTCAAGTGGTGTTCTTCCTGTGTGCACCTCTGTGCTCAAATCTCCCCTTTTCAGAAAGATACCCATTGTATTGGATTAAGGCCACCCTACTGACCTCATTGCAACTGATTACCTTTGTACAGAACCGATCTCCAAATAAGGTCGCACTGAACTGAGGCACTGGTGATTTGTACTTCCACATACCTTTTTGTAGATACACCATTCAACCTATAACCAGTACTGCCGGGAGGCGAGAGAGACCCCACCACACCCTCAGGGTGGTACGAGCACAGGTGGGCCCCGAGAAGGAAGCCGCCTCTTGCACTGGGTGCCTGGTCACCTCCCTGGCCTTACCCTAACCCGAGCCCTGCTGCTTGTTTCAATAAAAGAGCTCCTGGGACACCTGGGTGGCTCCGTCGTTAAATGTCCGACTCTTTTTTTTTTTTTTAAGATTTTATTTATTTATTTGACAGAGACAGCCAGCGAGAGAGGGAACACAAGCAGGGGGAGTGGGAGAGGAAGAAGCAGGCTCCTAGTGGAGGAGCCTGATGTGGGGCTCGATCCCAGAACACCGGGATCACGCCCTGAGCCGAAGGCAGATGCTTAACAACTGCGCCACCCAGGTGCCCCCTCGACTCTTGATCTCAGCTCAGGTCTTGATCTCAGGGTCGTGAGTTCAAGCCCCACATAGGGCTCCATGCTGGGTGTTAGAGCCTACTTTAAAGAAAAAAAAAAAAGCTCTTACTCTCAAAGCAACCCCCACCACCTTTGGACCCAGTCCTTGGAGAGCCAGACTTGGGGCTTTTTGGAATGACAAAGCAAGGTGGAGTCAGAGCCCCTGAACCCTCAAGGAGCTGAGGCCTCCTCCTGGAGCCCTGAAGCCGCATCTCTCTTCCGTCAAGGCATTTTCTCTCTCAGGAGACTCCACAGTCCTTTGGGCAGCCCTGGTGACCCCCTGCCGGCCAGGCCAGTGTCCACACAGACAGCAGAGGCCAACCGTGGCAGTGTGGTCTCCAACTGGACCCCCGCTGCCCAGGCTCGAGCTCAGGACAAGCAAGCGTGAGATCAGTCAGGTCATCGGAAAGGCCTCGGTTCCTGGCGTGGTGAGGGGAGGCGGGGTGTGTGGAAGTGTGCTAGGAGATCAAGGCCTCCTTCCAGGCAGCCGAGAAAGGTCTCGTGGCAGCACGTCATCGTCCACATGACCAAGAGCAGAAAAACCAAACCGGGCACCATGAATAGTGACAACGTGTCAGTGAGTCTTTCCCAGAAACCACCGCAGAAGGAGTGAGGAGGGAAGTCAGAGCGTACTTGAGAAGAAAGATCGTGTGGCGCATTCCATCAGCGTCCACTGACCATCGTCACCTGGCCCAGCAGCGGCACAAACGGGCATCTTGGCGGCGCTGATGTGTCAGGGAGCCGGGGCTCTGCAGCCACACGGCCCGGACTCCAGCTCCGCCAGTTACCCATGCTGTGGTCTTGGCCACACCGTGCCCCTTCTCCGGGCTCCAGCTTCCTGAGCTGCTGCCTCGCTGGTTAGTTACGAGGCTCCTGGCTGGAAGTGCGCTCGGTGGAGTAACGCTCGATTCCTGTTTACTCTTCTTTAACCCTCAGCTAATTTTAAAGGACTAGATTTTTATGTTTCACTGCATTTTCAATATCAGATACTCTACGGCCAGTGTTCAAATCCTTCTGGAAAGAGAATCCACGCAGGGCAACCTGCAGTGACCCGGCAGCAGGATTCTGAGACGCGCCTCCCGAGGAGCTTGGCCAGGGAGCTGTCCCGACTCCGACGGTGCTGTGCTGACGTCCCTTCACGGGCAGAGCTGGTGGGGACATACAGTGGGGCTTTGCCCCGGGGACCAGGGAGCTGGGACCCTCTCCCAACCCACTCACTTCCCACGAGAAGGCCACGGGGATTTACTACCCTGTTCAGAGTTATGCGTCCATGTCTTCCCCGGAGCTTCAAACCTTCGGGGCACGGTTTGTCTTTTCATCTCATTCGATTCAGCGCATTCCAATCTGTCACAGAGATCAAGTGATAACGCTTGATTCCGTTTTTGGTCTCACCACTCTCCTGGGGCAAACTGATGAGCCTTCTGTTCAAAGCATTTTGAAGGACACAGCTTTTGACCCACCCTGGGTCCGCATCTGCACGGCGCTGACGCTATGCCCCACAGTATCCCTGGGGCAGGGCCTTCATGGGCACACTTGGGAACGGAAACTACATGGCATAGAAAAGAACTATGTCCAGAAGAAGAAATGCAAAGAGGAGAAGGGTAGGGAACTGCCTTTCTGATGTGGGCTAAGACAATCAGATTTGAGGAGGGTGAGCTGAGTGGGGAGGACCCCTGAGAACCTGGTAAGGGGGGCATGTAAAGAAAACTACCGGCGGGCTGACACTCACTCAGTGCCCTGGACACACCCGACAGCAGGAAGGGCTCCCCGCACCCTGGAGCCTCCAGAGTCACCACGGAGCAGCCTCCCCAGGACAAACAATGCTCAAGGTTTGTGCTGCTCTGCCCAGGCTGCTCTAACAAAACACCACAGACTGGGCGGCTCAAACAACAGAAATGCATTTTATCACCGTTCTGGTAGCTGGATGTCTGAGGTCAGGTATCAGCACGGTGCAGCGGAGGGGTGGGGGTGGGGTGAAAAAAAAAAAAAAAAAAAAAAAAAAAAAAAAAAAAAAAAAAAAAAAAAAAAAAAAAAAAAAAAAAAAAAAAAAAAAAA